>NC_056738.1:377014129-377199129 GCF_019279795.1 Protopterus annectens | reverse complement strand
ATAACCCTAAGAGTTCTGGGCAGGCCTAACCAATCTCCTCCACCCGGAAATCAACTACTCCTACCCCAGAATCACTTATCGACAAAAACCCAGAATTTGTAGCTAACACCTTTAACTCCTTCTTTACAGAAACTATTCAATCGCTAGCTAACCAACTGCCTCCTCCTTCACCTCCCCAAACTAATGTAACTGAAGATACAACCCCCCCCTTTAAATTACAGCAAATACCTACCTCCTATATCAAAACCTACTGAAAAAACTTAAACCAACTACCCTCTCGGCAGATCGACTCCCAGCTGAATACCTGCAAATAGCAGCTGAAGCTATAGCCTACCCTATCTCCATCCTGATTAACAGAACCATTTCTGAGGCCACCATCCCCACCATTTGGAAAATATCCTACGTAATACCGCTTCATAAAGGTGGCTCTTCTACCGAACCATCTAACTACAGACCCATAGCTATTCTATCTCCAATAGCCAAAATCATGGAAAGATGTGTCCATAAACAATTTCTTAATTACCTCCCTAAATAATCTATTGACCAAATCTCAACATGGCTTCAGACCCCATCATAGTACGACTACTGCCCTCCTTTCTTTTACTGACTCAATTAACAAAAATCGCAATAACAAAAAAATATCCTCCGCCCTATTTCTTGACTTATCCAAAGCCCTCGATATGGTCAACCACCAACTATTATTGCAGACCTTAAAAGCGTTCCACTTCAATAATTCAGCTCTCAACTGGTTCCACGCCTACCTCTCTGGAAGGCAACAGGCAGTCCTATGGCAAAATAAGCTCTCGCAACCTTTACCTAATACCATAGGAGTTCCCCAAGGCTCCATACTAGGTCCCCTTCTCTTCTCCGTGTTTATAAATGAACTCCACTCAACTATCCCTCAAGCCACATGTATCCAATACGCAGACGACTCCACCCTTATCTGTTCAAATATCACTCTCCCTGATTTACAAGTTATGACACAGCAATGCTTTGCTACAATTGAAAAATGGCTATCAGAGAGGAATCTCATCCTTAATCCTAAAAAAACTAAGCTATTATTATTCTTTCCCACCTCAGCTCCAACTCCAGCACAAGACTCCCCACTAGCTAATAATTGCATCTTCTTCGTTCAGTCTAATAATGGTACCATAATCGAGCCTGACACCAACACTAAACTATTAGGCGTCACCATTGACAACAAACTTAAATTTAACTTGCATATCAGTCAAACAATAAAGACTGTCAATAAGAAACTAGGATCCTTGTATAGACTTAAAACTTCCTCACCCCCAAAGCCAAATTAACTATCGCACGAACCCATCTTCTCTCCACACTTCTGTATGCCTCTCCTGTATTCTCATTCCTCAATACAGGTGACATTAATAAACTCTCCGTGACTTATAATCACATTGCCAGATTTGTAACAGGAGCCCTTATAGAACCCATCACTGTATTAACCTAAAGAAACTTGACTGGTTAGAACTACCTAATATTCTCAAACTTAACCAACTCTCTGAAGCATACAAAATCATTAAGGAACCAGACAGAACCCCCTCACTACATAACCTACTGACCCCTTACTCCAACCTAAATACTCTTGGCTCCTCAAAAGACTACTGGTCCAAACCATCAAATCCAACAACAAGGGAGGGGATGCTCTCTATGCCAATTCTATAGGCAAGATTTGGAACTCTCTACCTAATAACCTAAGACTCACTAATTCACTATCGCAATTTAAAAAACATCTCACCCAATTCCTTAAGACACACTGGCTATGTCCATGTGCAAACCCAGACTAGGCTCCTGTCAATATAGCACATCCTACTTTAATTGAAAATTGGGTTACTTCAAATTCCTATACTATCTGAACATTAATCCTATCCTGTTCTATAATAGCAAGTAGCTTCTTTATCATCCCTCTGAACTCCTGTAAGGTAATGTTCTGACTCTGTACATAGTTACTATAATGTCTTGAGATGCATTAGCATACTCAGAGTTGCAATTTTTCTGTTCTAAGGCTAATAGCAGCCTAACTATGAATGTTCAATAATTTGTAACTAGTATCTTAAACTACTTAGTAATTTGTAAGCTTATTTTACCTATATTTTTATTGTATTGTATCTTTCGCTGTGGAGCTTTTCTCCCCGGGCCTCCGCTGAAAATGGACATGTATCCAGTCGGACCATCCCGGTCAACAAATGTAAAATAAATAAAAATAAAATAAATTGTCAATCTCAGTGATGACTGAGCCCACTGAGCTGCACCGAAATTCATAAATACTTCTACAAGACATCTAACATTTAAAATAATGGCTTGTGGTGATTGTGATATCATTTTGAAGAGAGCTAGGGTATTGAAGAATTCATTAATGATTGAGGGAGAACATGTTAAGACTTGTCTTAGATTACAGTTATTATTTATTTACAAAAAGGAAGGCTTTTGTTCCTGCCATAAACTATTTTACTGAGTTGGAAAATACTACTCAACTGCATTTTACTGCACAGCTGTGCAAACAGAAGGAAGGTAAGCAAATGTTTTTCTGTTTCTGAGCAGAAGCTGAAACAATTTTTATATCAAGGAGCCTAACTCTGATAAAGCCTGCTCTGTTTTTTTCTTCCCACAAAAGCAAAGTAAGGACAATCTTTATTATACTGCTTACCTGCATTACTTATTTTATTACTGAACTGTGACACTTACTGTTTTACCTACCCGACTAGTTCTAACTATATTATATTTTGTATTACCCATATGTGTTACTTACTTACAACTATCTATACTTATTTTATTACATATTTAGCTGGATTTTCTTGTTGTTACTTGATCTAATAGGTCCAAATTAATCTGGTACATTTTTTACTATAAGATGTTATACACAATATAAACTTTCTTTACTGTACTTTTTAAACAAACTAAACGGTTTCATACCAATTTGTTGTATAATAAGTCATAATATAACTTAGCTGTTTGCCTATTCAGTGTTTCTTCACATTAATATATGGCAATGTACTCTGTTTGTAAGTCTGCTAAACTGTATTATTAGTATATTCCACTGTGTATCATAGGCCCATTGAATCCCTAATACTACTTTACTTCTTATTAATATATTGCACTGCATTAGACGTTTTTGATATTCTTAAGTCAATTTTACTGTGGCATTCATATATATTGTACTGCAAGTCTTAAGTCTGCTGTACATAAAACCACTTTACTGTGTCTTATACTGGGTGTCATCAATCCTTTGTATTCTTCTATTTTACTGTGTTGTTAATATATTGCACTGTGACTTAAATCTGCATTGCTGCTAAGTCTGCTTTACTGTGGCATTAAGTTTGCTGTATTCCTGAGCCTGCTTTACTGTGGCATTAGTATATTATACTCTGTATATTACGTTTACTGTACTACTGAGCCAGCTTTACCGTGGCATTAGTATATCACGCTGTTTGTATTAAGTTTGCTATGTTCCTGAGCCTGGTTCACTGTGGCATTGGTCTATCACACTATGTACATTAAGTTTGCTGTATTCCTGAAGGCTGCTTTACTGTGGTATTGGTATATCATACTTCATGTTTTAAGTTTGCTGTATTCTTGAGCATGCTTTTTTGTGGCATTAGTATATCACACTGTGTGTATTAAGTTTGCTGAATTACTGAGCCTACTTTACTGTGGCATTGGTATATCATACTGTGTGTATTAAGTTTGCTGTATTCCTGAGCCTAATTTACTGTGACATTGGTATATCATACTGTGTCTATTAAGTTTGCTGTATTCCTGAGCCTGCTTTACTCTAGCATTAGTATATCATACTGTGTGTATTAAGTTTGCTGTATTCCTGAGCCTAATTTACTGTGACATTGGTATATCATACTGTGTCTATTAAGTTTGCTGAATTCCTGAGCCTGCTTTACTCTAGCATTAGTATATCATACTGTGTGTATTAAGTTTGCTGTATTCCTGAGCCTGCTTTACTCTAGCATTAGTATATCATACTGTGTGTATTAAGTTTGCTGTATTCCTGAGCCTAATTTACTGTGACATTGGTATATCATACTGTGTCTATTAAGTTTGCTGTATTCCTGAGCCTGCTTTACTCTAGCATTAGTATATCATACTGTGTGTATTAAGTTTGCTGTATTCCTGAGCCTGCTTTACTCTAGCATTAGTATATCATACTGTGTGTATTAAGTTTGCTGTATTCCTGAGCCTGCTTTACTGTGGCATTAGTATATCATACTGTATGTGTTAAGTTTGCTGAATTTATGAGCCTGTTTTACTGAGCATTAGAATATCATACTGTGTGTATTAAGTATACTGTATTCCTGAGCCTGCTTTATTGTGGTATTGGTATATCATACTGTGTGCATTAAGTTTGCTGTATTCCTGAGCCTGCTTTACTGTGGCATTAGTATATCATAGTATGTGTATTAATTTTGCTGTATTACTGAGCCTACTTTACTGTGGCATTAGTATATCATAATATGTGTATTAAGTATGGTTTATTCCTGAGCCTGCTTTACTGTGGCATTGATATATCATGCTGTGTATATTAAGTTTGGTGTATTACTGAGCCAGCTTTACTGTGTCATTAGTATATCATACTGTGAGTATGAAGTATGGTATATTCCTGAGCCTGCTTTACTGTGGCATTGGTATATCATGCTGTGTGTATTAAGTTTGCTGTATTCCTTAGCTGGCTTTACTGTGGCATTGGTATATCATACTGTGTGTAATACGTTTGCTGTATTCCTGAGCCTAATTTACTGTGGCATTATTTTATCATACTGTGTGTATTAAGCTTGCGGTATTCCTGAGCCTGCTTTACAGTGGTATTGGTCTGTTTTACTGTGTGTATTAAGTTAGCTGTATTGCTGAGCTTTCTTTACTGTGGCATTGGTATATCATACTGTGTGTATTAAGTTTGCTGTATTGCTGAGCCTGCTTAACTGTGGCATTAGTATACCATACTGTGTGTATTAAGTTTGCTGTATTCCTGAGCCAGCTTTACTGTGGCATTAGCATAGCATGCTTTTTGTATTAAGTTTCTTATGTTCCTAAGCCTGGTTTACTGTGGCATTGGTCTTTCATACTGTGTGTATTAAGTCTGCTGTATTCCTGGGCCTGCTTTATTGTGGCATTAGTATAACATACTGTGTGTATTAAGTTTGCTGTATTCCTGATTCTGCTAAACTGTATTATTAGTATATTCCACTGTGTATTATAGGGTCTATATTAGTTAATCGACAGCTTAGGTTGTCACATCTGTAATGATCGACACCTAAGCGTTGAACTTGCAAAATCGCGAATGGTCATTTAAGCGAACTCTTTCCATGTCCATTATCAAGGATTTGCCCTTTTGGCAATGTGGAGAGATCACGGAGTTGGTATATTTGGTTGGGGGTGTAGGGGGCACAGCCCCCCATGTTGGGGGGTGTGGGAGGCGAAGCCCCCACTTTAGCTGAAAAGTTAATTTTGTTCATGGATGGCATACTGAATTCTTTCCCATGGAAAGATTTCGCTTAAGTGGCTGTTCGCGATTCTGCAAGTTCGACGCTTAGGTGTCGAACATACGGATTCAACAACCTAAGCTGTCTATGAGCTAATAGAGACTGGTATCATAGGCCCATTGAATCCCTAATACTGCTTTATTTATTAATATATTGCACTGCATTAGACGTTTTTGATATTTTTAAGCCTATTTTACTGTGGCATTTATATATATTTTACTGCAAGTCTTAAGTCTGCTGTACGTAAAACCACTTTACTGTGTCTTGTACTGGGTGTCATCAATCCTTTGTATTCTCAAGTCTATTTTACTGTGTTGTTAATATATTGCAGTGTGTCTTAAATCTGCATTGCTGCTAAGTCATCTTTACTGTGGCATTGGTATATTATACTGTGCGTATTAAGTTAGCTGTATACCTGAGCCTGCTTTACGGTGCCATTAATATATCATACTGTGTTTATTAGGTTTGCTGTATTCCTGTGTCTGCTTTACTGAGAGATTAGTATATCATACAGCATATATTAAATTTGCTATATTCCCATGCCAGGTTTAGTGTGGCGTTGGTATCTCATACTGCGTGTATTAAGTTTGCTGTATTCCTGAGCCTGCTTTACTGTGGCATTGGTATATCATACTGCCGGTATTACGTTTGTTGTATTCCTGAGCCTGCTTTACTGTGGCATTGGTATATCATACTGCCTGTATTAAGTTTGTTGTATTCCTGAGCCTGCTTTACTGTGGCATTGGTATATTATACTGTGTGTACTAGATTTGATGTATTCCTGAGTCTGCTTTACTGTGGCATTAGTATATCATACTGTGTGTATTAAGTATGCTGTATTCCTGAGCCTGCTTTAAGGTGGCATTGGTATATCATGCTGTGTGTATTAAGTTTGCTGTATTCTGGAGCTGGCTTTACTGTGGCAATGGTATATCATACTGTGTGTATAACGTTTGCTGTATTCCTGAGCCTGCTTTACTGTGGCATTAATATATCACAATGTCTGTATTAAGTTTGTTGTATTTCTGAGCCTGCTTTACCGTGGCATTGGTATATCATACTGTGTGTATTAGGTTTGCTGTATTCCTGTGCCTACTTTACTGTGGCATTAGTATATCATAATGTGTTTGTTAAGTTTGCTGTATTCCTGAGCCTGATTTACTGTGGCATTTGTATATCATACTGCGTGTATTAAGTATGCTGTATTCCTGAGCCTGATTTAGTGTGGCATTGGTACTTCATGCTGTGTGTATTAAGTTTGCTGTATTCGGAGCTGATTTTACTGTGGCATTGGTATATTATACTGTGTGTATAACGTTTGCTGTATTCCTGAGCCTGCTTTACTGTGGCATTGGTATATCATGCTGTGTGTATTAAACTTGCTGTATTCCTGAGCCGGCTTTACTGTGGCATTGGAATATCATACAGTGTGTATTACATTTGTTGTATTCCTGAGCCTGCTTTACTGTGGCATTGGTATATCATGCTGTGTGTATTAAGCTTGCTGTATTCCTGAGCATGCTTTACTGTGGTACTGGTCTGTCTTACTGTGTGTATTAAGTTAGCTGTATTCCTGAGCTTACTTTACTGTGGCATTGGTATATCATACTGCCTTAAGTTTGCTTTATTCCTGAGCCTACTTTACTGTGGCATTAGTATATCATACTCTGTTTATTATATTTACTGTATTACTGAGCCAGCTTTACTGGGGCATTCGTATATCATGCTGTTTGTATTAAGTTTGCTATGTTCCTGAGCCTGGTTCACTGTGACATTGGTCTATCATACTAGGTGCATTAAGTTTGTTGTATTCCTGAGCCTGCTTTACTGTGGTATTGGTATATCATTCTGCATGTTTTAACTTTGCTGTATTCCTGAGCCTTCTTTATTGTGGCATTAGTATATCATACTGTGTGTATTAAGGTTGCTCTATTCCTGGCATAAGTATATCATACTGTGATTATTAAGTTTGCTGTATTCCTGAGCCTGCTTTACTGTGGCATTAGTATATCATACTGTGGATATTAAGTATGGTGTATTTCTGAGCCTGCTTTACTGTGGCATTGGTATATCATGCTGTGTGCATTAAGTTTGCTGTATTCCTGAGCCTGCTTTACTGTGGCATTATTATATCATATTATTTGTATTAAGCTTGCTGTATTCCTGAGCCTGCTTTACTGTGGCACTGGTCTGTCTTACTGTGTATATTAAGTTTGCTGTATTCCTGAGCCAGCTTTACTGTGGCATTAGTATAGCATGCTTTTTGTATTTAGTTTTCTATGTTTCTGAGCCTGGTTTACTGTGGCATTGGTCAATGATGTTGTGTGAATTAAGTCTGCTGTATTCCTGAGCCTGCTTTATTGTGGCATTAGTATAAAATACTGTGTGTATTAAAGTTTGCTGTATTCCTGAGCCTGCTTTACTGTGGCATTAGTATACCATACCGTTTGTATAAGTTTGGTGAATTCATGAGTCTGCTTTTCTGTGGCATTAGTATATCATACTGTGTGCATTAAGTTTGCTGAATTTATGAGCCTACTTTACTGTGGCGTTGGTGTATATACTGTGTGTATTTAGTTTGCTGTATTCCTGAGCCTGCTTTAATGTGGCATTGGAATATCATACAGTGTGTATTATGTTTGTTGTATTCCTGAGCCTGCTTTCCTGTGGCATTGGTATATCATGCTGTGTCTATTAAGTTTGTTGTATTCCTGAGCTTACTTTACTGTGGCATTGGTATATCATACTGCCTTAAGTTTGCTTTATTCCTGAGCTTGCTTTACTGTGGCATTCGTATATCATACTCTGTTTATTACATTTACTGTATTACTGAGCCAGCTTTACTGGGGCATTAGTATATCATGCTGTTTGTATTAAGTTTGCTATGTTCCTGAGCCTGGTTCATTGTGGCATTGGTCTATCATACTATGTGCATTAAGTTTGCTGTATTCCTGAGCCTGCTTTACTCTGGTACTGGTATATCATTCTGCATGTTTTAAGTCTGCTGTATTCCTGAGCCTGCTTTATTGTGGCATTAGTATAATATACTGTGTGTATTAAAGTTTGCTGTATTCTTGAGCCTGCTTTACTGTGGCATTAGTGTACCATAATGTTTGTATAAGTTTGGTGTATTCATGAGCCTGCTTTTCTGTGGCATTAGTATATCATACTGTGTGCATTAAGTTTGCTGAATTTATGAGCCTACTTTACTGTGGCATTGGTGTATATACTGTGTGTATTTAGTTTGCTGTATTCCTGAGCCTGCTTTAATGTGGCATTGGAATATCATACAGTGTGTATTATGTTTGTTGTATTCCTGAACCTGCTTTCCTGTGGCATTGGTATATCATGCTGTGTCTATTAAGTTTGTTGTATTCCTGAGCTTACTTTACTGTGGCATTGGTATATCATACTGCCTTAAGTTTGCTTTATTCCTGAGCTTGCTTTACTGTGGCATTCGTATATCATACTCTGTTTATTACATTTACTGTATTACTGAGCCAGCTTTACTGGGGCATTAGTATATCATGCTGTTTGTATTAAGTTTGCTATGTTCCTGAGCCTGGTTCATTGTGGCATTGGTCTATCATACTATGTGCATTAAGTTTGCTGTATTCCTGAGCCTGCTTTACTCTGGTACTGGTATATCATTCTGCATGTTTTAAGTTTGCTGTATTCCTGAGCCTTCTTTATTGTGGCATTAGTATACCATACTGTGTGTATTAAGGTTGCTGTATTCCTGAGCCTGCTTTACTCTGGCATAAGTATATCATACTGTGATTATTAAGTTTGCTGTATTCCTGAGCCTGCTTTACTGTGGCATTAGTATAAAATACTGTATGTATTAAGTATTGTGTATTAAGTGTGGTGTAATTCCTGAGCCTGTTTTACTGTGGCATTGGTATATCATACTGTGTGTATTAAGTTTGCTGTATTACTGAGCCGGCTTTACTGTGGCATTAGTATATCATACTGTGGGTATTAAGTATGGTGTATTTCTGAGCCTGCTTTACTGTGGCATTGGTATATCATGCTGTGTGTATTAGGTTTGCTGTATTCCTGAGCCTGCTTTACTGTGGCATTGGTATATCATACTGCCTGTATTACGTTTATTGTATTCCTGAGCCTGCTTTACTGTGGCATTGGTATATTATACTGTGTGTACTAGATTTGATGCATTCCTGAGTCTGCTTTACTGTGGCATTAGTATATCATACTGTGTGTATTAAGTATGCTGTATTCCTGAGCCTGCTTTAAGGTGGCATTGGTATATCATGCTGTGTGTATTAAGTTTGCTGTATTCTGGAGCTGGCTTTACTGTGGCAATGGTATATCATACTGTGTGTATAACGTTTGCTGTATTCCTGAGCCTGCTTTACTGTGGCATTAATATATCACAATGTCTGTATTAAGTTTGTTGTATTTCTGAGCCTGCTTTACCGTGGCATTGGTATATCATACTGTGTGTATTAGGTTTGCTGTATTCCTGTGCCTACTTTACTGTGGCATTAGTATATCATAATGTGTTTGTTAAGTTTGCTGTATTCCTGAGCCTGATTTACTGTGGCATTTGTATATCATACTGCGTGTATTAAGTATGCTGTATTCCTGAGCCTGATTTAGTGTGGCATTGGTACTTCATGCTGTGTGTATTAAGTTTGCTGTATTCGGGAGCTGATTTTACTGTGGCATTGGTATATTATACTGTGTGTATAACGTTTGCTGTATTCCTGAGCCTGCTTTACTGTGGCATTGGTATATCATGCTGTGTGTATTAAACTTGCTGTATTCCTGAGCCGGCTTTACTGTGGCATTGGAATATCATACAGTGTGTATTACATTTGTTGTATTCCTGAGCCTGCTTTACTGTGGCATTGGTATATCATGCTGTGTGTATTAAGCTTGCTGTATTCCTGAGCATGCTTTACTGTGGTACTGGTCTGTCTTACTGTGTGTATTAAGTTAGCTGTATTCCTGAGCTTACTTTACTGTGGCATTGGTATATCATACTGCCTTAAGTTTGCTTTATTCCTGAGCCTACTTTACTGTGGCATTAGTATATCATACTCTGTTTATTATATTTACTGTATTACTGAGCCAGCTTTACTGGGGCATTCGTATATCATGCTGTTTGTATTAAGTTTGCTATGTTCCTGAGCCTGGTTCACTGTGACATTGGTCTATCATACTAGGTGCATTAAGTTTGTTGTATTCCTGAGCCTGCTTTACTGTGGTATTGGTATATCATTCTGCATGTTTTAACTTTGCTGTATTCCTGAGCCTTCTTTATTGTGGCATTAGTATATCATACTGTGTGTATTAAGGTTGCTCTATTCCTGGCATAAGTATATCATACTGTGATTATTAAGTTTGCTGTATTCCTGAGCCTGCTTTACTGTGGCATTAGTATATCATACTTTGGATATTAAGTATGGTGTATTTCTGAGCCTGCTTTACTGTGGCATTGGTATATCATGCTGTGTGCATTAAGTTTGCTGTATTCCTGAGCCTGCTTTACTGTGGCATTATTATATCATATTATTTGTATTAAGCTTGCTGTATTCCTGATCCTGCTTTACTGTGGCACTGGTCTGTCTTACTGTGTATATTAAGTTTGCTGTATTCCTGAGCCAGCTTTACTGTGGCATTAGTATAGCATGCTTTTTGTATTTAGTTTTCTATGTTTCTGAGCCTGGTTTACTGTGGCATTGGTCTATGATGTTGTGTGAATTAAGTCTGCTGTATTCCTGAGCCTGCTTTATTGTGGCATTAGTATAAAATACTGTGTGTATTAAAGTTTGCTGTATTCCTGAGCCTGCTTTACTGTGGCATTAGTATACCATACCGTTTGTATAAGTTTGGTGAATTCATGAGTCTGCTTTTCTGTGGCATTAGTATATCATACTGTGTGCATTAAGTTTGCTGAATTTATGAGCCTAATTTACTGTGGCGTTGGTGTATATACTGTGTGTATTTAGTTTGCTGTATTCCTGAGCCTGCTTTAATGTGGCATTGGAATATCATACAGTGTGTATTATGTTTGTTGTATTCCTGAGCCTGCTTTCCTGTGGCATTGGTATATCATGCTGTGTCTATTAAGTTTGTTGTATTCCTGAGCTTACTTTACTGTGGCATTGGTATATCATACTGCCTTAAGTTTGCTTTATTCCTGAGCTTGCTTTACTGTGGCATTCGTATATCATACTCTGTTTATTACATTTACTGTATTACTGAGCCAGCTTTACTGGGGCATTAGTATATCATGCTGTTTGTATTAAGTTTGCTATGTTCCTGAGCCTGGTTCATTGTGGCATTGGTCTATCATACTATGTGCATTAAGTTTGCTGTATTCCTGAGCCTGCTTTACTCTGGTACTGGTATATCATTCTGCATGTTTTAAGTCTGCTGTATTCCTGAGCCTGCTTTATTGTGGCATTAGTATAATATACTGTGTGTATTAAAGTTTGCTGTATTCTTGAGCCTGCTTTACTGTGGCATTAGTGTACCATAATGTTTGTATAAGTTTGGTGTATTCATGAGCCTGCTTTTCTGTGGCATTAGTATATCATACTGTGTGCATTAAGTTTGCTGAATTTATGAGCCTACTTTACTGTGGCGTTGGTGTATATACTGTGTGTATTTAGTTTGCTGTATTCCTGAGCCTGCTTTAATGTGGCATTGGAATATCATACAGTGTGTATTATGTTTGTTGTATTCCTGAACCTGCTTTCCTGTGGCATTGGTATATCATGCTGTGTCTATTAAGTTTGTTGTATTCCTGAGCTTACTTTACTGTGGCATTGGTATATCATACTGCCTTAAGTTTGCTTTATTCCTGAGCTTGCTTTACTGTGGCATTCGTATATCATACTCTGTTTATTACATTTACTGTATTACTGAGCCAGCTTTACTGGGGCATTAGTATATCATGCTGTTTGTATTAAGTTTGCTATGTTCCTGAGCCTGGTTCATTGTGGCATTGGTCTATCATACTATGTGCATTAAGTTTGCTGTATTCCTGAGCCTGCTTTACTCTGGTACTGGTATATCATTCTGCATGTTTTAAGTTTGCTGTATTCCTGAGCCTTCTTTATTGTGGCATTAGTATACCATACTGTGTGTATTAAGGTTGCTGTATTCCTGAGCCTGCTTTACTCTGGCATAAGTATATCATACTGTGATTATTAAGTTTGCTGTATTCCTGAGCCTGCTTTACTGTGGCATTAGTATAAAATACTGTATGTATTAAGTATTGTGTATTAAGTGTGGTGTAATTCCTGAGCCTGTTTTACTGTGGCATTGGTATATCATACTGTGTGTATTAAGTTTGCTGTATTACTGAGCCGGCTTTACTGTGGCATTAGTATATCATACTGTGGGTATTAAGTATGGTGTATTTCTGAGCCTGCTTTACTGTGGCATTGGTATATCATGCTGTGTGTATTAGGTTTGCTGTATTCCTGAGCCTGCTTTACTGTGGCATTGGTATATCATACTGCCTGTATTACGTTTGTTGTATTCCTGAGCCTGCTTTACTGTGGCATTGGTATATCATACTGCCTGTATTAAGTTTGTTGTATTCCTGAGCCTGCTTTACTGTGGCATTGGTATATTATACTGTGTGTACTAGATTTGATGTATTCCTGAGTCTGCTTTGCTGTGGCATTAGTATATCATACTGTGTGTATTAAGTATGCTGTATTCCTGAGCATGCTTTACTGTGGTACTGGTCTGTCTTACTGTGTGTATTAAGTTAGCTGTATTCCTGATCTTACTTTACTGTGGCATTGGTATATCATACTGCCTTAAGTTTGCTTTATTCCTGAGCCTGCTTTACTGTGGCATTAGTATATCATACTCTGTTTACTATATTTACTGTATTACTGAGCCAGCTTTACTGGGGCATTCGTATATCATGCTGTTTGTATTAAGTTTGCTGTGTTCCTGAGCCTGGTTCACTGTGGCATTGGTCTATCATACTATGTGCATTAAGTTTGTTGTATTCCTGAGCCTGCTTTACTGTGGTATTGGTATATCATTCTGCATGTTTTAAGTTTGCTGTATTCCTGAGCCTTCTTTATTGTGGCATTAGTATATCATACTGTGTGTATTAAGGTTGCTCTATTCCTGAGCCTGCTTTACTCTGGCATAAGTATATCATACTGTGATTATTAAGTTTGCTGTATTCCTGAGCCTGCTTTACTGTGGCATTAGTATATCATACTGTGGATATTAAGTATGGTGTATTTCTGAGCCTGCTTTACTGTGGCATTGGTATATCATGCTGTGTGCATTAAGTTTGCTGTATTCCTGAGCCTGCTTTACTGTGGCATTATTATATCATACTATTTGTATTAAGCTTGCTGTATTCCTGAGCCTGCTTTACTGTGGCACTGGTCTGTCTTACTGTGTATATTAAGATTGCTGTATTCCTGAGCCAGCTTTACTGTGGCATTAGTATAGCATGCTTTTTGTATTAAGTTTTCTATGTTTCTGAGCCTGGTTTACTGTGGCATTGGTCTATGATGTTGTGTGAATTAAGTCTGCTGTATTCCTGAGCCTGCTTTATTGTGGCATTAGTATAAAATACTGCGTGTATTAAAGTTTGCTGTATTCCTGAGCCTGCTTTACTGTGGCATTAGTATACCATACTGTTTGTATAAGTTTGGTGTATTCATGAGTCTGCTTTTCTGTGGCATTAGTATATCATACTGTGTGCATTAAGTTTGCTGAATTTATGAGCCTACTTTACTGTGGCGTTGGTGTATATACTGTGTGTATTTAGTTTGCTGTATTCCTGAGCCTGCTTTAATGTGGCATTGGAATATCATACAGTGTGTATTATGTTTGTTGTATTCCTGAGCCTGCTTTCCTGTGGCATTGGTATATCATGCTGTGTCTATTAAGTTTGTTGTATTCCTGAGCTTACTTTACTGTGGCATTGGTATATCATACTGCCTTAAGTTTGCTTTATTCCTGAGCTTGCTTTACTGTGGCATTTGTATATCATACTCTGTTTATTACATTTACTGTATTACTGAGCCAGCTTTACTGGGGCATTAGTATATCATGCTGTTTGTATTACGTTTGCTATGTTCCTGAGCCTGATTCATTGTGGCATTGGTCTATCATACTATGTGCATTAAGTTTGCTGTATTCCTGAGCCTGCTTTACTGTGATACCGGTATATCATTCTGCATGTTTTAAGTTTGCTGTATTCCTGAGCCTTCTTTATTGTGGCATTAGTATACCATACTGTGTGTATTAAGGTTGCTGTATTCCTGAGCCTGCTTTACTCTGGCATAAGTATATCATACTGTGATTATTAAGTTTGCTGTATTCCTGAGCCTGCTTTACTGTGGCATTAGTATAAAATACTGTATGTATTAAGTATTGTGTATTAAGTGTGGTGTATTCCTGAGCCTGTTTTACTGTGGCATTGGTATTTCATACTGTGTGTATTTAGTTTGCTGTATTACTGAGCTGGCTTTACTGTGGCATTAGTATATCATACTGTGGGTATTAAGTATGGTGTATTTCTGAGCCTGCTTTACTGTGGCATTGGTATATCATGCTGTGTGTATTAGGTTTGCTGTATTCCTGAGCCTGCTTTACTGTGGCATTATTATATCATACTGTGTGTATTAAGCTTGCTGTATTCCTGAGCCTGCTTTACTGTGGAATTGGTCTGTATTACTGTGTGTATTAATTTAGCTGTATTCCTGAGCTTACTTTACTATGGCATTGGTATATCATACGGTGTATATTAAGTTTGCTGTATTCCTGAGCCTGCTTTACTGTGGCATTATGTTTGCTGTATTCCTGAGCCTGCTTTACTGTGGCATTAGTATATCATACTGTGTGTATTAAGTATGATGTATTCCTGTGCCTGCTTTACTGTGGCATTGGTATATCATGCTGTGTGTATTAAATTTTGCGGTGCAGGGTAACCTTCTCCAAAATAAGATGGCCTGGATTAGTGCTCAAGTTATACAAACAAAGCTAGATTCAGCAGGCCTGAATCTAGTCTATGCTACAGTAGAAAAGGCACACCAATATCAGAAAAACAGTTCTAATAAGCAGGCACAGTAAGCCTTTAACCAGAAATTCCCAGCTCAGAAGGGTAGAATATAACCTGTCCTTCCAAGAGTGCAGACCACAAACCTTCTTAATGTAGAATAACTGGCCTGGAGCCCAAGTGCTTAAAGCAGAACTAATACCTTTTAGAATAACAGACACTGAGCCTTCAATCAGCAGTTTCCAACTTAGAAAGATGTAAGCTACCTGTCCTGCCACAACAGTAAAGACCACAAACTTTCTTAATGTAAAACAACTGGTATGAATCCCAAGTGCTTTAACCAAAAGACTTAGAATAACAGTTACAATTTAATCAGGCTACTACCAAGCAGTAATAAATGCAGCAGAATAAACACAATTGAGTACTTTTAAGAAGAGGCAAAAGCAAAATAAGGTAATAAAGCAGGAAGAAACACAAATACTGTAAAAGCAGATAAATTGCAATTTTTTTTATATATATCAATAGAAAACAAGCAAACTGATTGAAACTAATTACCCAATTAACCAGAAAAAAACCTCAGAACTGAGCCCTGTTCCAGCAGTCTTCAATCAGACAAGTTCAGGGCCTAAGTGGGTATGCATACTCAAATGTTCTCTCTGTATTAGGCAGGATGATCTAATGAGACTAGACTAGGATATAGCTGGGATAGGGCTGAACTGATGGGAATGGTAGGAGTGTCTGAAATCAAAATATGATCTCACTGTACTCGGCTGAGTGAGCAAATGAGATGGGCCCAGGAGGAGTGTTCAAACACAAATTTACAGGCCGGGCGGTCAATTCAAAAGCCACCAAGATTAATACCACAACAAGAACAGGGAGGGTGGGTGCAGAAAACTAACTGCAGACAGAGAGAGAGCTCACAATTTTCAGTGAACAAATAAATAAGCAGATAAATGTAGTACTATTTTTAACACAATATTCAATGAAACAATAAACAGAAAAAATAAAATGCAGTACTATCTTATAACACTGCACGTTTGTACTTATCTCAGCTTGTAATAAAGTTGATGTAGTTATGTAAAAGCTAACCAAACACCTCAAGTATGCAACTATTAAGCCAAAATAATTTCAGAGATAAGGGCCTAAGACTTTAAGGCACAGAAAAACCCTCTAGGCTAAGACTACTACACAGAATATAAATGAAGTGAGAAGAATAAACTAACTGCAGACAGAGAGAGAGAGAGAGAGAGCTCACAATTTACAGTGAACAAATAAATAAGCAGATAAATCCAGTACTAGTTTAACACAATATTCAATGAAATGATAAACAGAAAAAATAAAATGCAGTACTATCTTATAACACTGCAAGTTTGTACTTATCTCAGCTTGTAATAAAGTTGATGTAGCTATGTAAAAGCTAACCAAACAGCTCAAGTATGCAACTACTTATTGTGTGTATTAAGTTTGCTGTTTTCCTGAGCTTACTGCACTGGGGCATTGGTATATCATACTGTGTGTATTAAGTTTGCTGTATTCCTGAGCCTGCTTTACAGTGGCATTAGTATACCATACTGTGTGGATTAAGTTTGCTGTATTCCTGAAGCAGCTTTACTGTGGCATTAGTATAACATGCTTTTTGTATTAAGTTTGCTATGTTCCTGAGCCTGCTTTATTGTGACATTAGTATAACATACTGAGTGTATTAAGTTTCCTGTATTCCTGAGCCTGCTTTACTGTGGCATTAGTATATCATACTGTGTGTATTAACTTTGCTTTATTCCTGAGCCAGCTTTATTGTGGCATTAGTATTCCATACTGTGTGTATAAGTTTGCTGTATTCATTAGCCTGCTTTTCTGTGGCGTTAGTATATCATACTGTGTGTATTAAGTTTACTGAATTTATGAGCCTACTTTACTGTGGCGTTGGTATATATACTGTGTGTATTAAGTTTGCTCTATTATGGAGCCAGCTTTACTGTGGCATTAGGACATCATACTGTGAGTACTGAGTATGCTGTATTTCTGAGCCTAATTTACTGTGGCATTGGTATATCATACCATGTGTATTAAGTTTGCTGTATTCCTGAGCCTGCTTTACTGTGGCATTCGTATATCATACTGTATGTATTAAATTTGCTGTATTACTGAGGCTGTTTTACTGTGGCATTAGTATAACATACTGTGCGTATTACGTTAATTAATATATTGCACTGCATAATACATTTTTGATATTCTTAAGTCTGTTTTACTGTGGCATTCATATATATTTTACTGCAAGTTTGCTGTATTCCTGAGCCTGATTTACTGTTGTATTGGTATATCATACTGCACGTTTTAAGTTTGCTGTATTCCTGAGCCTGCTTTACTGTGGCATTGGTATATCATACTGTGTATATTACATTTACAGTATTACTGAGCCAGCTTTACTGTGGTATTAGTATATCATGCTGTTTGTATTAAGTTTGCTATGTTCCTGAGCCTGGTTCACTGTGGCATTGGTCTATCATACTATGTGCATTAAGTTTGGTGTATTCCTGAGCCTGCTTTATTGTGGTATTGGTATACCATACTGCGTGTTTTTAAGTTTGCTGTATTCCTGATCCTGCTTTATTATGGCATTAATATAACATACTCTGTGTATTAAGTTTGCTGTATTCCTGAGCCTGCTTTACTGTGGCATTAGTATATCATACTGTATGTATTACGTTTGCTGTATTACTGAGCCAGCTTTACTGTGGCATTAGTATATCATACAGTGTGTATTAAGTCTGCTGTATTCCACAGCCGGCTTTACTGTGGCATTGGTATATAATACTGTATGTATTAAGTTTGCTGTAATCCTGAGCCTGCTTTACTGTGGAATTAGTACATCATACTTTGTGTGTTGATGTATTGCTGAGTTTGCTTTACTGTGACATTGGAATATCATACTGTGTGCATTAAGTTTGCTGTATTCCTGAGCCTGCTTTACTGTGGCATTGGTATATCATACTGTGTATATTACATTTACTGTATTACTGAGCCAGCTTTACTGTGGTATTAGTATATCATGATGTTTGTATTAAGTTTGCTATGTTCCTGAGCCTGGTTCACTGTGGCATTGGTCTATCATACTATGTGCATTAAGTTTGGTGTATTCCTGAGCCTGCTTTATTGTGGTATTGGTATACCATACTGCGTGTTTTTAAGTTTGCTGTATTCCTGAGCCTGCTTTATTATGGCATTAATATAACATACTCTGTGTATTAAGTTTGCTGTATTCCTGAGTCTGCTAAACTGTATTATTAATATATTCCACTGTGTATCATAGGCCCATTGAGTCCCGAATACTGCTTTACTTATTAATATATTGCACTGCATAATACATTTTTGATATTCTTAAGTCTGTTTTACTGTGGCATTCATATATATTTTACTGCAAGTTTGCTGTATTCCTGAGCCTGATTTACTGTCGTATTGGTATATCATACTGCACGTTTTAAGTTTGCTGTATTCCTGAGCCTGCTTTATTGTGGCATTAGTATATCACACTGAGTGTATTAAGTTTGCTTTATTCTTGCACCTGCTTTAATGTGGCATTAGTATATCATACTGTGTGTATTAAGTTTGCTGAATTTATGAACCTGCTTTGCTGTGGCATTAGTATATCATGCTGCGTGTATTAAGTTTCCTGAATTTATGAGCCTGCTTTACTGTGGTATTAGTATATCATAATGTGTGTATTAAGTATGGTGTATTCCTGAGCCTGCTTTACTGTGGCACTGGTGTATCATGCTGTGTGTATTAAGTTTGCTGTATTACTGAGTCGGCTTTACTGTGGCATTAGTATATCATACTGTGTGTATTAAGTATGGTGTATTCCTGAACCTGCTTTACTGTGGCTTTGGTATATCATGCTGTGTGTATTAAGTTTGCTGTATTCCTTAGCCGGCTTTACTGTGGCATTGGTATATCATACTGTGTGTATTGCATTTGCTGTATTCATAGGTTCATAGGTTCATAGGTTGGTACTAGGCTATCAGCCCTAGGGCCTATACAAGCCTAGCCATAACACTTCCCTGGCTATTTCTTCCCACATTATTTACTTTCCTGGACCCCTGTCTAGCAGGGCGACTGACGTGATCCCTGGGGTGAATTTCCTTTCTCCCATCCAATCGTCAAGGTTCCTTTTGAAGAGGTCCAAAGAGGCACTCTGCTTGACATGTATGGGCAATCTATTCCAGAGTCTGGGGAGTCTCTGGGTCAGGAACCTATTCCTCAGCCTGCTTTACTGTAGCATTACTATATCATACTGTGTGTATTAAGTTTGATGTATTCCTGAGCCTGCTTTACTGTGGCATTAGTATACCATACTGTGTGTACAAGTTTGCTGTATTCTTGAGCCTGCTTTTCTGTGACATTAGTATATCATACTGTGTGTATTAAGTTTGCTGTATTCCTGAGCCTGCTTTACTGTGACATTAGAATACCATACTGTGTGTATACATTTGCTGTATTCATGAGCCTGCTTTTCTGTGGCGTTAGTATATCATACTGTGTGTATTAAGTTTGCTGAATTAATGAGCCTACTTTACTGCGGTGTTGGTGTATATACTGTGAGTATTAAGTTTGCTCTATTACTGAGCCAGCTTTACTGTGGCATTAGGATATCATACTGTGTGTATTTGTTTGCTGTATTCCTGAGCCTAATTTACTGTGGCATTGGTATATCATACCGTGTGTATTAAGCTTGCTGTATTCCTGAGCCTGCTTTACTGTGGCATTAGTATATCATACTGTGTGTATTAAGTTCGCTGTATTACTGAGACTGCTTTACTGTGGCATTAGTATATCATACTGTGCGTATTAAGTTTGCTGTATTACTGAGCCAGCTTTACTGTAGCATTAGTATATCATGCTGTGTGTATTAAGTCTGCTGTATTCCTTAGACGGCTTTACTGTGGCATTGGTATATCATGCTGCGTGTATTAAGTTTCCTGAATTTATGAGCCTACTTTACTGTGAAGTTGGTATATATACTGTGCGCATTGTTTGCTCTATTACTTAGCCAGCTTTACTGTGGCATTAGGATATTATACTGTGTGTATTAAGCATGGTGTATTCCTGAGCCTGCTTTACTGTGACATTGGTGTATCATACTGTGTGTATTAAGTTTGCTGTTTTACTGAGTTGTCTTTACTGTGGCATTAGTATATCATACTGTGTGTATAAAGTATGGTGTATTCCTTAGCCGGCTTTACTGTGGCATTGGTATATCATGCTGTGTGTATTAAGTTTGCTGTATTCCTTAGCCGGCTTTACTGTGGCATTGGTATATCATACTGTGTGTATTACAGTTGCTGTATTTCTCAACCTGCTTTACTGTGGCATTATTATATCATACTGTGTGTATTAAGTTTGCTGTATTCCTGAGCCTACTTTACTGTGGCATTAGTATACCATACTGTGTGTATAAGCTTGCTGTATTCCTGAGCCTGCTTTTCTGTGGCATTAGTATATCATACTGTGCATATTAAGTTTGCTGTATTGCTGAGACTGCTCTACTGTGGCATTAGTATATCATACTGTGTGTATTGTTTGCTGTATTCCTGAGCCTGCTTTACTGTGGCATTAATATACCATACTGTGTGTATATGTTTGCTGCATTCATGAGCCTGTTTTTCTGTGGCATTAGTATATCATACTGTGTGTATTAAGTTTGCTGTATTCCTGAGCCTGCTTTACTGTGGCATTAGTATACCATACTGTGTGTATATGTTTGCTGTATTCATGAGCCTGCTTTACTGTGGTGTTAGTATATCATACTGTGTGTATTAAGTTTGCTGAGTTTATGAGCCAATATATAGTGTGTGTATTGTTTGCTCTATTTCTGAGCCAGCTTTACTGTGGCATTAGGATATCATACTGTGTGTATTAAGTTTGCTGTATTACTGAGCCTAATTTATTGTGGCACTGGTATATCATACCATGTGTATTAAGTTTGCTGTATTCCTGAGCCTGCTTTACTGTGGAATTAGTACATCGTACTTTGTATGTGGATGTATTACTGAGTTTGCTTTACTGTGACATTGGTATATCATACTGTGTGTAATACGTTTGCTGTATTCCTGAGCCTGCTTTACTGTGGCCTTAGGATAGCATGCTGTTTACATTAAGTTTGCAATGTTCCTGAGCCTGGTTGTCTGTGGCATTGATCTATCATACTGCGTGTATTAAGTTTGCTGTATTTCTGAGCCTGCTTTATTGTGGCATTAGTATAACATACTGTGTATTTTAAGTTTGCTGTATTCCTGAGCCTGCTTTACTGTGGCATTAGTATATCATACTATGTATATTACGTTTACTGTATTACTGAGGCAGCTTTACTGTGGCATTAGTATATCATGCTGTTTGTATTGTTTGCTATGTTCGTGAGCCTAGTTCACTGTGGCATTGGTCTTTCCTACTATGTGCATTAAGTTTGGTGTATTCTTGAGCCTGTTTTACTGTGGTATTGGTATACCATACTGTGTGTTTTAAGTTTGCTGTATTCCTGAGCCTGCTTTATTGTGACATTAGTATAACATACTGTGTGCATTAAGTTTGCTGTATTCCTGTGTCTGCCAAACTGTATTACTAATATATTCCACTATGCATCTTAGGTCCATTGAATCCCTAATACTGCTTTACTTATTAATATATTGCACTGCATTAGACATTTTTGATATTCCTAAGTCTATTTTACTGTGGCATTCATATATATATTGTACTGCAAGTTTGCTGTATTCCTGAGCCTGCTTTAATGTGGTATTGGTATATCATACTGGGTGTTTTAAGTTTGCTGTATTCCTGAGCTTGCTTTATTGTGGCATTAGTATGTTATACTGTGTGTATTAAGGTTGCTGTATTCCTGAGCCTGCTTTACTCTGGTATTAGTATATTATTCTGTGTGTATTAAGTTTGCTTCATTCCTGAGCCTGCTTTAATGTGGAATTAGTACAACATACTTTGTGTGTTGATGTATTCCTGAGTTTGCTTTACTGTGACATTGGTATATCATACTGTGTGTATTAAGTTTGCTGTATTCCTGAGCCTGCTTTACTGTGGCATTTGTATATCATACTGCATTAACTTTGCTGTATTCCTGAGCCTGCTTTACTGTGGCATTAGAATATCATACTCAGTATATTAAATTTGTTGTTTACTGAGCCAGCATTACTGTGGGGTTAGTATAGCATGCTGTTTATATTAAGTTTGCAATGTTCCTGAGCCTGGTTTACTGTGACATTGGTCTATCATACTGCGTGTATTAAGTTTGCCCTATTCCTGAGCCTTGTTTACTGTGGCATTGGTCTATCATATTGTGTGTATTAAGTCTGCTGTATTCCTGAGCCTGCGTTATTCTGGCATTAGTTTAACATTACTGCAGTGGTGGTGCTGTGGTAGCATTGTCGCCTCACAGTAAGACATTGTCCTATTCGATTCTCAGCTAGAGCGTCTTCTGTGTGGAGACATGCATGAATGAGCGTACCTTCGTTGAAGGTTGTGCGTCAGGGCCGGCAACTCGGCACGTAAAAATCTACTGCCAATCATTAGTGGACCGGTGTTCCGCTGTGGTGACCCCTAACCGGGAAAAGCTGAAAGACACAACAAGTTTAACATACTGTGTGCATTAAGTTTGCTGTATTCATGAGCCTGCTTTACTGTGGCATTGGTATATCATACTGTGTATATTACGTTTACTGTATTACTGAGACAGCTTTATTGTGGCATTAGTATATCATGCTGTTTTTATTAAATTTGCTATGTTCCTGAGCCTGGTTCACTGTAGCATTGGTCTATCATACTTTGTGCATTATGTTTGGTGTATTCTTGAGCCTGCTTTACTGTGGTACTGGTATACCATACTGCGTATTTTAATTTTTCTGTATTCTTGAGCCTGCTTTATTGTGGCATTAGTATAACATACTGTGTGTATTAAGTTTGCTGTATTCTTGAGTCTGCTAAACTGTATTATTAGCATATTGCACTATGTATCATAGGTCCACTGAATCCATAATACTGCTTTACTTATTAATATATTGCACTGCATTAGACATTTTTGATATTCTTAAGTCTATTTTACTGTGGCATTCATATATATATTGTACTGCAAGTTTGCTGTATTCCTGAGCCTGCTTTACTGTGGTATTGGTATATCATACTGCGTGTTTTAAGTTTGCTGTATTCCTGAGCCTGCTTTATTGTGGCATTAGTATGTCATACTGTGTGTATTAAGGTTGCTGTATTCCTGAGCCTGCTTTACTCTGGCATTAGTATATCATACTGTGTGTATTAAGCTTGCTTTATTCCTGAGCCTGCTTTAATGAGGAATTAGTACATCATACTTTTTGTGTATATGTTTTCCTGAGTTTTACTGTGACATTGGTATATCATACTGTGTGTGTTACCTTTGCTGCATTCCTGAGCCTGCTTTACTATGGCATTAGTATATCATACTGCATTAACTTTGCTGTAATCCTGAGCCTGTTTTACTGTGGCATTAGAATATGATACTCTGTATATTAAATATGCTGTTTACTGAGCCAGCTTTACTGTGGGGTTAGTATGTCATGCTGTTTATATTAAGTTTGCAATGTTCCTGAGCCTGGTTTACTGTGGCATTGGTCTATCATACTGAATGTATTAAGTTTGCTCTATTCCTGAGCCTGGTTTGGTCTATCATACTGCGTGTATTAAGTTTGCCCTATTCCTGATCCTGGTTTACTGTGGCATTGGTCTATCATATTGTGTGTATTAAGTCTGCTGTATTCCTGAGCCTGCTTTATTGTGGCATTAGTATAACATACTGTGTGTATTAAGTTTGCTGTATTCATGAGCTTGCTTTACCGTGACATTGGTATATCATACTGTGTATATTACGTTTACTGTATTACTGAGCCAGCTTTATTGTGGCATTAGTATATCATGCTGTTTGTATTAAATTTGGTATGTTCCTGAGCCTGGTTCACTGTAGCATTGGTCAATCATACTTTGTGCATTAAGTTTGGTGTATTCCTGATTCTGCTTTACTGTGGTATTGGTATACCATACTGCATGTTTTATGTTTCCTGTATTCCTGAGCCTGCTTTATTGTGGTGTTAGTATAACATACTTTGTGTATTAAGTTTGCTGTATTCCTAAGTCTGCTAAATTGTATTATTAGTATATTCCACTGTGTATCATAGGCCCATTAAATCCCTAATACTGCTTTACTTATTAATATATTGCACTGCATTAGACATTTTTGATATTCTTAAGTCTGTTTTACTGTGGCATTCATATATATTGTACTGCAAGTTTGCTGTATTCCTGAACCTGCTTTATTGTGGTACTAGTATATCATACTGTGTGTATTAAGGTTGCTGTATTCCTGAGCCTGTTTTACTCAGGCATTAGTATATCACACTGTGTGTATTAAGTTTGCTTTATTCCTGCACCTGCTTTAATGTGGCATTAGTATATCATACTGTGTGTATTAAGTATACTGTATTCCTGAGCCTGCTTTACAGTGGCATTGGTATATCATACTGTGTGCATTAAGTTTGCTGTATTCCTGAGCCTGCTTTACTGTGGCATTAGTATATCATAATGTGTGTTTTAATTTTGCTGCATTACTGAGCCTGTTTTACTGTGGTATTAGTATATCATAATGTGTGTATTAAGTATGGTATATTCCTGAGCTTGCTTTACTGTGGCACTGGTGTATCATGATGTATGTATTAAGTTTGCTGTATTCCTTAGCCGTCTTTGCTGTGGCATTGGTATATCATTCTGTGTGCATTCAATTTTCTCTATTACTGAGCCAGCTTTACTGTAGCATTAGGATATCATACTGTGTGTATTAAGTTTCCTGTATTCCTGAGCCTAATTTACTGTGGCATTGGTATAACATACTGTGTATTAAGTTTGCTGTATTCCTGAGACTGCTTTACTGTGGCATTAGTATATCATACTGTGTGTATTAAGTCTGCTGTATTCCACAGCCGGCCTTACTGTGACATTGGTATATAATACTGTATGTATTAAGTTTGCTGTATTCCTGAGATTACTTTACTGTGGCATTGGTATATCATACTGTGTGTATTAAGTTTGCTGTATTCCACAGCCAGCCTTACTGTGGCATTGGTATATAATACTGTGTGTATTAAGTTTGCTGTATTCCTGAGCTTGCTTTACTATGGAATTAGTACATCATACTTTGTGTGTTGATGTATTCCTGAGTTTTCTTTACTGTGACATTGGTATATCATACTCTGTATATTAAATATGCTGTATTACTGAGCCAACTTTACTGTTACCTTTATATTAGGTTTGCAATGTTCCTGAGTCTGGTTTACTGTGGCATTGGTCTATCATACTTCATACTCTATGTACATCATACATAGAGTATTAAGTTTGCTCTATTCCTGAGCATGGTTTACTGTGGCATTGTTCTATCATACTGTGTGTATTTTATTTATTTATTTATTTATTTTTATTTTATTTAAATTTGTTGACCGGGAGTGTCCGATTGGACGTAGGTCCATTTTCAGCGGAGGCCCGGGGAGAAAAGCTTCACAGTAAAATAGACAGTAGTTACATTGGATTACATAGAGATTAACAATTTAACATAGCAATTACTTACAACATATTTACAGATGAAGAACATAGTACAACAGTAGACAACTAGAATCTTTATCTGTGAAGTACATAACAGACATTAACAAAATGTTACAATGAGAAGTTCCTGCTGTATAATAAGTACTAGGCTTATGAGCATCTGAGCTTGCTAAAATCAAGGTAGTTAGTGGAGTGGAAAGAAAGGTAGTGGTTGGATGGGGTGGATGATATTAGAGTGGGAGTTGCAAGGGCAATAGCCAGCATGTTTTTAGGTGCGCTTGTATTAAGTCTGCTGTATTCCTTAGCCTGCTTTACTTTGGCATTAGTATAACATACTGTGAGTATTAAATTGTCTGTATTCCTGAGCCTGCTTTACTGTGGCATTGGTATATCATATTGTGTGTATTAAGTTAGCTGTATTCCTGAGCTTACTTTACTGTGGTGTTGGTATATCATACTGCATTAAGTTTGCTGTATTACTGAGCCAGCTTAACTGTGGCATTAGTATATCATGATGTTTGTATTGTTTGCTAATGTTTGCTATGTTCCTGAGGCTGATCACTGTGGAATTTGTTTATCATACTATGTTCATTAAGGTTTGTGTATTCCTGAGCCTGTTTTACTGTGGCATTAGTATAACATCCTGTGTGTATTGAGTTTGCTGTATTCCTTCGTCTGCTAAACTGTATTATTAGTATATTCCACTATGTATCCTACGTAACTGTGGCATTGTTATATATACTGTGTGTATTAAGTTTGCTCTATTACTGAGCCAGCTTCACTGTGGCATTAGGATATTATACTGTGTGTATTAAGTTTGCTGTATTCCTGAGCCTAATTTACTGTGACATTGGTATATCATATCGTGTGTATTAAGTTTGCTGTATTCCTGAGCCTGCTTCACTGTGGCATTAGTATAGCATACTGTGTGTATTACGTTTGCTGTATTCCTGAGTCTGCTTTACTGTGGAATTAGTACATCATACTTTGTGTGTTGATGTATTCCTGAGTTTGCTTTACTGTGGTATTGGTATATCATACTATGTGTATTACGTTTGCTGAATTACTGAGCCTACTTTACTGTGGAGTTGGTTTATCATACTGTGCATTTTAAGTTAGCTGTATTCCTGAGCTTACTTTTCTTTGGCATTGGTATATCATACTGTGTGTATAAAGTTTTCTTTATTTCTGAGGCTGCTTTACTTTGGCATTAGTATATCATACTGTGTGTAGTAAATTTGCTGTATTACTGAGCCAGCTTTACTGTGGCATTAGTATATCATACTGTGTGTATTAAGCATGGTGTATTCCTGAGCCTGCTTTACTGTGACATTAGTGACATTAGTATATCATACTATGTGTATTATGTTTGCTGAATTACTGAGCCTACTTTACTGAGGAGTTGGTTTATCATACTGTGCGTTTTAAGTTAGCTGTATTCCTGAGCTTACTTTTCTTTGGCATTGGTATATCATACTGTGTGTATAAAGTGTTGTTTATTTCTGAGGCTGCTTTACTGTGGCATTGGTATATCATACTGTGTGTAGTAAATTTGCTGTATTACTGAGCCGGCTTTACTGTGGCATTAGTATATCATACTGTGTGTATTAAGCATGGTGTATTCCTGAGCCTGCTTTACTGTGGCATTGGTATATCATGCTGTGTGTTTTAAGTGTGATGTATTACTGAGCCGGCTTTACTGGGGCATTAGTATATCATACTGTGTGTATTATGTATAGTGTATTCCTGAGCCTGCTTTCCTGTGGCATTGGTATATCATGCTGTTTGTGTTAAGTTTGCTATGTTCCTGAGCCTGGTTCAGTGTGGCATTGGTCTACCATACTATGTGTATTAATTTTAGTGTATTCCTGAGCCTGCTTTACTGTGGTATAGGTGTATCATACTGCGTGTTTTAAGTTTGCTCTATTCCTGAGCCTGCTTTATTGTGGCATTAGTATATCATACTGTGTGTGTTAAGTTTGCTGAATTACTGAGCCTACTTTACTGTGGCATTGTTATATCATACTATGTGTATTAATTTAGCTGTATTCCTGAGCCGGCTTTACTCTGGCATTAGTATAACATACTGTGTGTATTAAGTATGGTGTATTCCTCAGCCTGCTTTACTGTATTGCTATAGGATGCTGTGTGTATTAAGTTTGCTGTATTCCTTAGCCGGCTTTACTTTGGCATTAGTATGTCATACTGTTTGTATTAAGTTTGTTGTATTCCCGAGCCTGCTTTACTGTGGTATTATTATATCATACTGTGTGTATTAAGTTTGCTGTATTCCTGAACCTGCGTTACTGTGGTATTGTTCTGTCGTGTTGTGTGTATTAAGTTAGTTGTATTCCTGAGCTTACTTTGCTATGGCATTGATATATAATACTGTGTGTATTAAGTTTGCTTATTCCTGAGCTGCTTTACAGTGGCATTAGTATACCATACTGTTAGTATTAAGTTTGCTGTATTCCTGAACAAGCTTTACTGTGGCATTAGTATAGCATGCTTTTTGTATTAAATTTGCTATGTTCCTGAGCCTGGTTTATTGTGGCATTGGTCTATCGGACTGTGTGTATTAAGTCTGATTTATTCTTGAGCCTGCTTTATTGTGGCATTAGTATAATATACTGTGTGTATTAAGTTTGCTGTATTCCTGCACCTGCTTTACTGTGGCATTGGTTTGTCATACTGTGTGTATTAATATTGCGGTATTCCTGAGCCTGCTTTACTGTAGCATTTGTATACCATGCTGTGTGTATAAGTTTGCTCTATTCATGAGCCTGTTTTTCTGTGGCATTAGTATATCATACACTGTGTATTAAGTTTGTTGAATTTATGAGCCTACTTTACTGTGGCATTGGTATATATACTGTGTCTATTAAGTTTGCTCTATTACTGAGCCAGCTTTACTGTGGCATTATGATATCATACTGTGTCTATTAAGTTTGTTGTTTTCCTGAGCCTAATTTACTGTGGCATTGGTACATCATACCATTTATTTTAAGTTTGCTCTATTCCTGAGTCTGGTTTCCTGTGGCATTAGTATTCATACTGTGTGTATTAAGTTTGCTGAATTACTGAGCCAGCTTTACTGTGGCATTAGTATATCATACTGTGTGTATTAAGTCTGCTGTATTCCACAGCCAGCCTTACTGTGGCATTAGTATATAATACTGTGTGTATTAAGTTTTCTGTATTCCTGAGCCTGCTTTACTGTGGAATTAGTACATCATAGTTTGTATGTTGGTGTATTCCTGAGTTTGCTTTACTGTGACATTGGCATATCATTTGTGTATTACGTTTGCTGTATTTCTGAGCCTGCTGTACTGTGGCATTAGTATATCATACTGTGTGCATTATGTTTGCTGTATTACTGAGCCTGCTTTACTGTGGCATTAGTATACCACACTGCCTTAAGTTTGCTGTATTCCTGAGCCTGCTTTACTGTGGCATTAGAATATCATACTCTGTATATTAAATTTGCTGTATTATTGAGCCAGCTTTACTGTGGCATTAGTATATCATACTGTGTGTATTAAGTTTGCTGTATTACCGAGCCTGCTTTACTGTGGCATTAGTATACCATACTGCATTAAGTTTGCTGTATTCCTGAGCCTGCTTTACTGTGGCATTAGAATATCATACTCTGTATATTAAATTTGCTGTATTACTGAGCCAGCTTTACTGTGGCATTAGTATATCATACTGTGTGTATTAGGTTTGCTGTATTACCGAGCCTGCTTTACTGTGGCATTAGTATACCATGCTGCATTAAGTTTGCTGTATTCCTGAGCCTGCTTTACTGTGGCATTAGGATATCATACTGCGTGTATTAAGTATGCTGTATTCCTGAGCCTGCTTTACTGTGGCATTAGTATATTATACTGTGTGTATTAAGTATGCTGTATTTCTGAGCCTACTTTACTGTGACATTAGTGTATCATACTGTGTGTATTAAGTATGGTCTATTACTGAGCCGGCTTTACTGTGGCATTGGTATATCATACGGTGTGTATGACGTTTGCTAGATTCCTGAGCCTGCTTTACTGTGGCATTGGAATATCATACGGTGTGTATTAAGTTTGCTGTATTCATGAGCTTACTTTACTGTGGCATTGGTATATCATACTGCATTAAGTTTGCTCTATTCTTGAGCCTGCTTTACTGTGGCATTAGTATATCATACTATGTATTTTACATTTACTGTATCACGGAGCCAGCTTTACTGTGGCATTAGTATATCATGCTGTTTGTGTTAAGTTTGCTATGTTCCTAAGTCTGGTTCACTGTGGCATTTGTCTATCATACTATGTGCATTAAGTTGTGTGTATTCCTGAGCCTGCTTTACTGTGGTATTGGTATACCATACTGCATGTTTTAAGTATGCTGTATTCCTGAGCCTGCTTTACTGTGGCATTGTTATATCATGCTGTGTGTATTTAATTTGCTGTATTCCTGAACCTGCTTTACTGTGGCATTAGTATATCATGATGTTTGTATTATGTTTGCTATGTTCCTGAGCCTGGTTCACTGTGGCATTTGTCTATCATTACTATGTGCATTATGTTTGGTGTATTCCTGAGCCTGGTTTACTGTGGTATTGGTATATCATACTGCATGTTTTAAGTTTGCTGTATTCATGAGCCTGCTTTATTCTGGCATTAGTATATCATACTGTGGGTATTACATTTGCTGAATTACTGAGCCTACTTTACTGTGGCATTGGTATATCATACTGTGTGTGTAAAGTTTGCTTTATTCTTGAGCCTGCTTTACTGTGGTATTGGTATATCATACTGTGTGTATTAAATTTGCTGAATTTATGAGCCTGCTTTACTGTGGCATTAGTATATCATACTGTGTGTAATAAAAATATTGTATTCCTGAGCCTGCTTTACTGTGGCATTGGTATATCATACTGTGTGTATTAAGTTTGCTGTATTCCTGAGCCTGCTTTAATGTGGTATTGGTCTGTCTTACTGTGTGTATTAAATTAGCTGTATTCCTGAGTTTACTTTACTGTCACATTGGTATATCATACTGTGTGTATTACGTTTGCTGTGTTCCTCAGCCTGCTTTACAGAGGCATTATTATACCATACTGTGTGTATTAAGTTTGCTGTATTTCTGAACCACTTTACTGTGGCATTAGTATAGCATGCTTTTTGCATTGAGTTTGCTATGTTCCTGAGCCTGGTTTACTGTGGCATTGTTCTATCATACTGTATGTATTAAGTTTGCTGTATTCCACAGCCAGCCTTACTGTGGCATTGGTATATAATACTTTGTGTATTAAGTTTGCTGTATTCCTGAGCCTGCTTTACTGTCGCATTAGTATATCATACTGGGTGTATTAAGTTTGCTGTAGTACTGAGCCTGCTTTACTGTGGTATTGGTATTTCATACTGCATTAACTTTGCAGTATTCCTGAGCCTGCTTTACTGTGGCAGTGGTCTATCATGCTGCGTGTAGTAAGTTTGCTCTATTTCTGAGCCTGGTATATTGTGGCATTGGTCTATCATACTGTGTGTATTAAGTCTGCTGTATTCCTGAGCCTGCTTTATTGTGGAATTAGTATAACATACTGTGTGTATTAGGTTTGCTGTATTCCGGAGCCTGCTTTACTGTGGCATTAGTATATCATACTGTGTGTATTAAGATTGCTGTATTCCTGAGCCTGCTTTACTGTGGCATTGGTATATCATACTGCATTATTCCTGAGCCTGGTTTACTGTGGCATTAGTATATCATACTCTGTATTTTACGCTTACTGTATTACGGAGCCAGCTTTACTGTGGCAGTAGTATCTCATGCAGTTTGCTATGTTTCTGAGTCTGGTTCACTGTGGCATTGGTCTATCACACTATGTGCATTAGGTTTTGTGTATTACTGAGTCTGCTTTACTGTGGTATTGGTATACCATACTGCGTGTTTTATGTTTGCTGTATTCCTGAGTCTGCTAAACTGTATTATTAGTATATTCCACTGTGTGTCATAGTCCCACTGAATCCCTAATGCTGCTTTACTTATTAATATATTGCACTGTATTAGATGTTTTTGATATTCTTAAGTCTATTTTACTGTAGCATTCATATATATTGTACTGCAAGTCTGCTGTATTACTGAGCATGCTGTACTGTGGTACTGGTATATCATAGTGTGTGTTTTAAGTTTGCTGTACTTTTGAGCCTGATTTATTGTGGCATTAGTATATCAAGCTGTGTGTATTATGTTTGCTGTGATCCTGAGCCTGCTTTATTGTGGCATTAGTATATCATACTGTGTGTATTAATTTAGCTGTATTCCTGAGCTTACTTTACTGTGGCATTGGTATATCATACTGTGTGTTTTAAGGTTGGTGTTTTCCTGAGCCTTCTTTACTCTGGCATTAGTTTATCATACTATGTGTATTAAGTTTGCTTTATTCCTGAGTCTGCTTTAATGTGGCATTAGTATAGCATACTGTGTGTATTAAGTTTGCTGAATTTATGAGCCTGCTTTACTGCGGCATTAGTATATCATACTGTGTGTATTAAGTTTGCTGAATTTATGAGCCTGCTTTACTGTGGCATTAGTATATCATGCTGTGTGAATTAAGTATACTGTATTCCTGAGCTTGCTTTACTGTGTAATTAGTATATCATAATGCGTGCATTAATTTTGCTGTATTACTGAGCCTGCTTTACTGTGGCATTAGTATATCATAATGCATGTATTAAGTATGGTCTATTCCTGAGCCTCTTTTACTGTGGCATTGGTATATCATGCTGTGTGTATAAGTTTGCTGTATTACTGAGCCTGCTTTGCTGTGGAATTAGTAAATCACAATGTGTGTGTTTAGTTTGCCGTATTTCTGAGCTGGCTTTACTGTGGCATTAGTATATCATACTGTGTAAATTAAGTATGGTGTATTCCTGAGCCTGCTTTCCTGTGGCATTGGTATATCGTGCTGTGTGTATTAAGTTTGCTGTATTCCTTAGCCAGCTTTACTGTGGCATTGGTATATCATACTGTGTGTATTACGTTTGCTGTATTCCTGAGCCTGCTTTACTGTGGCATTATTATATCATACTGTGTATATTAAGTTTGCTGTATTCCTGAGCCCGTTTTACTGTGGAATTGGTCTGTCTTACTGTGTGTATTAAGTTAGCTGTATTCCTGAGCTTACATTACTGTGGCATTGGTATATCATACTGTGTGTATTAAGTTTGCTGTATTCCTGAGCCTTCTTTATAGTGGCATTAATATACCATACTGTGTTTATTAAGTTTGCTGTATTCCTGAACCAGCTTTATTGTGGCATTAGTATAGCATGCTTTTTGTATTAAGTTTGCTATGTTCCTGAGCCTGTTTACTGTGGCATTGGTCTATCATACTGTATGTATTAGGTCTGCTGTATTCCTGAGCCTGCTTTATTGTGGAATTAGTAGAACATACTGTGCGTATTAAGTTTGCTGTATTCCTGAGCCTGCTTTACTGTGGCATTAGTATATCCTACTGTGTGTATTAAGTTTGCGGTATTCCTGAGCCTGCTTTACTGTGGCATTAGTATACCATAATGTGTCTATTAAGTTTGCTATATTCCTGAGCCCGCTTTACTGTATTAAGTGTTGCTGTATTCCTGAGCCTGCTTTACTGAGGGATTAGTATATCATACAGCGTGTATTAAATTTGCTATGTTCCCGAGCCTGGTTTAGTGTGGCATTGGTATATCATACTGCGTGTTTTAAGTATGCTGTATTCCTGAGCCTGCTTTACTGTGGCATTAGTATATTATACTGCATGTATTAAGTATGCTGCATTCCTGAGCCTGCTTTACTGTGGCATTGGTATACCATGCTGTATGTATTAAGTATGGTGTAGTCCTGAGCCTGCTTTACTGTTGCATTGCTATATCATGCTGTGTGTATTAAGTTTGCTGTATTCCTTAGCAGGCTTTACTGTGGATTGGTATATCATATTGTGTGTTTTACGTTTGCTGTATTCCTGAGCCTGCTTTACTGTGGCATTATTATATCATACTGTGTATATTAAGTTTGCTGTATTCCTGAGCCTGTTTTACTGTTTAATTAGTCTGTCTTACTGTGTGTATTAAGTTAGCTGTACTCCTGAGCTTACATTACTGTGGCATTGGTATATCATACTGTGTGTATTAAGTTTGCTGTATTCCTGAACCTAATTTGCTGTGGCATTGAAATATCATACTGAGTGTATTAAGTTTTCTGTATTTCTGAGCCTGCTTTACTGTGGCATTAGTATATCATACTGTGTGTCTTAAGTTTGCTGTATTACTGTGACTGCTTTACTGTGGAATTAGTATATCATACTGTGTGTATTAAGTTTGCTGTATTACTGAGCCAGCTTTACTGTGGCATTAGTATATCATACTGTGTGTATTAAGTCTGTTGTATTCCACAGCTGGCCTTACTGTGGCATTGGTGTATAATACTGTATTAAGCTTGCTCTATTACTAAGCCAGCTTTACTGTGGCATTATGATATCATACTGTGTTTATTAAGTTTGTTGTTTTTTTGAGCCTAATTTACTGTGGCATTGGTATATCATACCGTGTTTATTAAGTTTGCTGTATTCCTGGGCCTGGTTTACTGTGGCATTAGTATATCATACTGTGTGTATTAAGTTTGCTGTATTACTGAGGATGCTTTACTCTGGCATTAGTATTCATACTGTCTGTATTAAGTTTGCTGAATTTATGAGCCTGATTTACTGTGGCGTTAGTATATATACTGTGTGTATTAAGCTTGCTCTATTACTGAACCAGCTATACTGTGGCATTATGATATCATACTGTGTCTATTATGTTTGTTGTTTTCCTGAGCCTAATTTACTGTGACATTGGTATATCATACCATGTTTATTAAGTTTGCTGTATTCCTGAGCCTGGTTTACTGTGGCATTAGTATATCATACTATGTGTATTAAGTTTGCTGTATTACTGAGGCTGCTTTACTCTGGCATTAGTATTCATAATGTGTGTGTATTAAGTTCTTTGAATTACTGAGCCAGCTTTACTGTGGCATTAGTATATCATACTGTGTATTAAGTCTGCTGTATTCCACAGCCAGCCTTACTGTGGCATTGGTATATAATACTGTGTGTATTAAGTTTGCTGTATTCCTGAGCCTGCTTTACTGTGGAATTAGTACATCACTTTGTGTGTTGATATATTACTGAGTTTGCTTTACTGTGACATTGGTATATCATACTGTGTGTATTACGTTTGCTATATTTCTGAGCCTGCTTTACTGTGGCATTAGTATATCATACTGTGTGTATTAAGTTTGTTGTATTACTGAGCCTGCTTTACTTTGGCATTAGTATACCATACTGCATTAAGTTTGCTGTATTCCTGAGCCTGCTTTATTGTGGCATTAGAATATCGTACTCTGTATATTAAATTTGCTGTATTACTGAGCCAGCTTTACTGTTGTGTTAGTATAGCATGCTGTTTATATTAAGTTTGCAATGTTCGTGAGCCTAGTTTACTGTGGCATTGGGCTATCATACTGCATGTATTACGTTTGCTGTATTCCTGAGTCTGCTTTATTGTGGCATTAGTGTATCATACTGTGTGTATAAAGTCTGCTGTATTCCTGGGCCTGCCTTACTGTGGCATTGGTATATCATACTGTGTGTATTAAGTTTGCTGTATTAATGAACCTGCTTTACTGTGGCATTGGTATATCATACTGTGTGTATTACGTTTTCTGTATTCCTGAACCAGCTTTACTGTGGCTTTAGTATTATATGCTTTTTGTATTAAGTTTGCTATGTTCCTGACCCAGGTTTGCTGTGGCATTGGTCTATCATACTGTTTGTATTAAGTTTGCTGTATTAATGATCCTGCTTTACTGTGGCATTGGTATATCATACTGTATGTATTAGGTCTGCTGTATTCCTGAGCCTGCTTTATTGTGGAATTAGTAGAACATACTGTGCGTATTAAGTTTGCTGTATTCCTGAGCCTGCTTTACTGTGGCATTAGTATATCCTACTGTGTGTATTAAGTTTGCGGTATTCCTGAGCCTGCTTTACTGTGGCATTAGTATACCATAATGTGTCTATTAAGTTTGCTATATTCCTGAGCCCGCTTTACTGTATTAAGTTTTGCTGTATTCCTAAGCCTGCTTTACTGAGGGATTAGTATATCATACAGCGTGTATTAAATTTGCTATGTTCCCGAGCCTGGTTTAGTGTGGCATTGGTATATCATACTGCGTGTTTTAAGTATGCTGTATTCCTGAGCCTGCTTTAATGTGGCATTAGTATATTATACTGCATGTATTAAGTATGCTGCATTCCTGAGCCTGCTTTACTGTGGCATTGGTATACCATGCTGTATGTATTAAGTATGGTGTAGTCCTGAGCCTGCTTTACTGTTGCATTGCTATATCATGCTGTGTGTATTAAGTTTGCTGTATTCCTTAGCAGGCTTTACTGTGGATTGGTATATCATATTGTGTGTTTTACGTTTGCTGTATTCCTGAGCCTGCTTTACTGTAGCATTATTATATCATACTGTGTATATTAAGTTTGCTGTATTCCCGAGCCTGTTTTACTGTTTAATTAGTCTGTCTTACTGTGTGTATTAAGTTAGCTGTACTCCTGAGCTTACATTACTGTGGCATTGGTATATCATACTGTGTGTATTAAGTTTGCTGTATTCCTGAGCCTTCTTTATAGTGGCATTAGTATACCAAACTGTGTGTATTAAGTTTGCTGTATTCCTGAACCAGCTTTACTGTGGCATTAGTATAGCATGCTTTTTGCATTATGTTTGCTACGTTATTGAGCCTAGTTTACTGTGGCATTGGTCTTTCCTGCTGTGTGTATTAAGTTTGCTGTATTCAGGAGCCTCCTTTTTTGTGGCATTAGTATATCATACTGTGTGTATTAAGTTAGCTGAATATATGAGCCTACTTTAGTGTGGCATTGGTATATATACTGTATGTATTAAGTTTGCTCTTTTACTGAGACAGCTTTACTGTGGCTTTAGGATATCATACTGTGTGTATTAAGTTTGCTGTATTCCTGAACCTAATTTGCTGTGGCATTGAAATATCATACTGAGTGTATTAAGTTTTCTGTATTTCTGAGCCTGCTTTACTGTGGCATTAGTATATCATACTGTGTGTCTTAAGTTTGCTGTATTACTGTGACTGCTTTACTGTGGAATTAGTATATCATACTGTGTGTATTAAGTTTGCTGTATTACTTAGCCAGCTTTACTGTGGCATTAGTATATCATACTGTGTGTATTAAGTCTGTTGTATTCCACAGCTGGCCTTACTGTGGCATTGGTGTATAATACTGTATTAAGCTTGCTCTATTACTAAGCCAGCTTTACTGTGGCATTATGATATCATACTGTGTTTATTAAGTTTGTTGTTTTTTTGAGCCTAATTTACTGTGGCATTGGTATATCATACCATGTTTATTAAGTTTGCTGTATTCCTGGGCCTGGTTTACTGTGGCATTAGTATATCATACTGTGTGTATTAAGTTTGCTGTATTACTGAGGATGCTTCACTGTGACATTAGTATTCATACTGTCTGTATTAAGTTTGCTGAATTTATGAGCCTGATTTACTGTGGCGTTGGTATATATACTGTGTGTATTAAGCTTGCTCTATTACTGAACCAGCTATACTGTGGCATTATGATATCATACTGTGTCTATTATGTTTGTTGTTTTCCTGAGCCTAATTTACTGTGACATTGGTATATCATACCATGTTTATTAAGTTTGCTGTATTCCTGAGCCTGGTTTACTGTGGCATTAGTATATCATACTATGTGTATTAAGTTTGCTGTATTACTGAGGCTGCTTTACTCTGGCATTAGTATTCATAATGTGTGTGTATTAAGTTCTTTGAATTACTGAGCCAGCTTTACTGTGGCATTAGTATATCATACTGTGTGTATTAAGTCTGCTGTATTCCACAGCCAGCCTTACTGTGGCATTGGTATATAATACTGTGTGTATTAAGTTTGCTGTATTCCTGAGCCTGCTTTACTGTGGAATTAGTACATCGTACTTTGTGTGTTGATATATTACTGAGTTTGCTTTACTGTGACATTGGTATATCATACTGTGTGTATTACGTTTGCTATATTTCTGAGCCTGCTTTACTGTGGCATTAGTATATCATACTGTGTGTATTAAGTTTGTTGTATTACTGAGCCTACTTTACTTTGGCATTAGTATACCATACTGCATTAAGTTTGCTGTATTCCTGAGCCTGCTTTATTGTGGCATTAGAATATCGTACTCTGTATATTAAATTTGCTGTATTACTGAGCCAGCTTTACTGTTGTGTTAGTATAGCATGCTGTTTATATTAAGTTTGCAATGTTCGTGAGCCTAGTTTACTGTGGCATTGGGCTATCATACTGCATGTATTACGTTTGCTGTATTCCTGAGTCTGCTTTATTGTGGCATTAGTGTATCATACTGTGTGTATAAAGTCTGCTGTATTCCTGGGCCTGCCTTACTGTGGCATTGGTATATCATACTGTGTGTATTAAGTTTGCTGTATTAATGAACCTGCTTTACTGTGGCATTGGTATATCATACTGTGTGTTTTAAGTTTGCTGTATTCCTGAGCCTGCTTTACTGTGGCATTAGTATATCATACTGTGTGTATTAAGTCTGCTGTATTCCACAGCCAGCCTCACTGTGGCATTGGTATATAATACTGTGTGTTTTAAGTTTGCTGTATTACTGTGACTGCTTTACTGTGGAATTAGTATATCATACTGTGTGTATTAAGTTTGCTGTATTACTGAGCCAGCTTTACTGTGGCATTAGTATATCATACTGTGTGTATTAAGTCTGCTGTATTCCACAGCCAGCCTTACTGTGGCATTGGTATATAATACTGTGTGTATTAAGTTTGCTGTATTCCTGAGCCTGCTTTACTGTGGAATTAGTACATCGTACTTTGTGTGTTGATATATTACTGAGTTTGCTTTACTGTGACATTGGTATATCATACTGTGTGTATTACGTTTGCTATATTTCTGAGCCTGCTTTACTGTGGCATTAGTATATCATACTGTGTGTATTAAGTTTGTTGTATTACTGAGCCTGCTTTACTTTGGCATTAGTATACCATACTGCATTAAGTTTGCTGTATTCCTGAGCCTGCTTTATTGTGGCATTAGAATATCGTACTCTGTATATTAAATTTGCTGTATTACTGAGCCAGCTTTACTGTTGTGTTAGTATAGCATGCTGTTTATATTAAGTTTGCAATGTTCGTGAGCCTAGTTTACTGTGGCATTGGGCTATCATACTGCATGTATTACGTTTGCTGTATTCCTGAGTCTGCTTTATTGTGGCATTAGTGTATCATACTGTGTGTATAAAGTCTGCTGTATTCCTGGGCCTGCCTTACTGTGGCATTGGTATATCATACTGTGTGTATTAAGTTTGCTGTATTAATGAACCTGCTTTACTGTGGCATTGGTATATCATACTGTGTGTTTTAAGTTTGCTGTATTCCTGAGCCTGCTTTACTGTGGCATTGGTATATCATACTGTGTGTATTAAGTTTGCGCTATTCCTGAGCCAGCTTTACAGTGGCATTAGTATACCATACTGTGTGTATTACGTTTTCTGTATTCCTGAACCAGCTTTACTGTGGCTTTAGTATTACATGCTTTTTGTATTAAGTTTGCTATGTTCCTGACCCAGGTTTACTGTGGCATTGGTCTATCATACTGTTTGTATTAAGTTTGCTGTATTAATGATCCTGCTTTACTGTGGCATTGGTATATCATACTGTGTGCTTTAAGTTTGCTGTATTCCTGAGCCTGCTTTACTGTGGCATTGGTATATCATACTGTGTGTATTAAGTTTTCATTATTCCTGAGCCAGCTTTACAGTGGCATTAGTATACCATACTGTGTGTATTATGTTTGCTGTATTCCTGAACCAGCTTTACTGTGGCTTTAGTATTACATGCTTTTTTTAAGTTTGCGCTATTCCTGAGCCTGCTAAATTGTGGCATTATTATAACATACTGTGTGTATTAAGTTCGCTGAATTTATGAGTCTACTTTACTGTGGCGTTGGTATATATTCTGTGTGTATTAAGTTTGTTCTATTACTCAGCCAGCTTTACTGTGGCATTAGGATATCATACTGTGTACTATGTTTGCTGTATTCCTGAGCCTAATTTAACAGTGGCATTGGTATATCATACCGTGTGTATTAAATTTGCTGTATTCCTAAGTCTGCTTTACTGTGGTATTAGTATATCATACTGTGTGTATTAAGTTTGCTGTATTTGTGAGGCTGCTTTACTGTGGCATTAGTATATCATACTGTGTGCATTAAGTTTGCTTTATTACTGAGCCAGCTTTATTGTGGCATTAGCATATCATACTGGCTATTAAGTCTGCTGTATTCCACAGCCGGCCTTACTGTGGCATTGGTATATAATACTGTGTGTATTAAGTTTGCTGTATTCCTGAGCCTGCTTTACTGTGGATTTAGTTCATCATACTTTATGTCTTGATGTATTCCTGAGTTTGCTTTACTGTGACATTGGTATATCATATTGTGTGTATTACGTTTGCTGTATTCCTGAGCCTGCTTAATTGTGGCATTAGTATTTCATACTGTGTGTATTAATGTGACATTGGTATAGCATACTGCATTATGTTTGCTGTATTCCTGAGCCTGATTTACTGTGGCATTAGAATATAATACTCTGTATATTAAGTTTGCTGTATTACTGACTGAGCTTTAGTGTGGCATTAGTATAGCATGCTGTTTATATTAAGTTTGCAATGTTCCTGAGCCTGGTTTACTGTGGCATTGGTCTATCATACTGTGTGTATTAAGTCTGCTGTATTCCTGAGCCTGCTTTATTGTGGCATTAGTATAACATAGTCTGTGTATTAAATTTGATGTATTTCTCAGCCTGCTTTACTGTGGCATTAGTATATCATACTGTGTTCATAGGTTCATAGGTTCATACTAGGCTATCTGCCCTGGGGCAATTATAAGCCTAGCCCGATTCTGTATGACTTACGCCACCCCTTGATTTGAGTATACTGTGCCCTTTTTAAGGTTTAGTTTACTGTGCCTCTGTCTAATAGTGACACGGGAGTAATCCCTGGGACAAACCTACGATCCCCCATCCACCTATCGAGATTCTTCTTGAAGAGATTCAGTGAGGTGCTCTGCCTCACATGAACTGGAATTCTATTCCAGAGCGAAGGGAGCCTCTGGGTTATGAACCTGTCCCTCCAGCAAGTTCTATTTATTTCTGTGCTGAGGTTCAAGTCCTCGAGCATGTGGCTCTAAGGGATTTAGATTTACTGAGGTGGAGCATGTCCATTAATTCTGGATTTGACATAGCTTTGTATGTCAGGCATAGATCGCCTCGAAGTAGGCGGAATGCAACTGAGTAGAGCTGGAGTTTTTTTAACCGAGCAGCATATGACATCTGTTTGAGACCCTTGATCCTCTTGGTGAGATACTTTTGGGGTCTTTCTAATGCTGCAGGTGTCGGGTAAGGTACATCCCAAAAGGGGCATTGTATTCTATGATGGGCCTGATGAGGGATGAATAAAGGGACACGATTACCTCTCTTGATCTAGATGTGAAACCCTTCATGATGAGGTGGGCTATGTAGAAGGTCTTTCTAACCACTTTGGCAATGTGGTTTTCAAAGGAGAGATTGCTATCAACTTGGGTCCCCAGGTCCCTAATAACTTTCTCTGTACTTAATGGGTTTCCGCCTATGTAGTAATTTGTGGGCACATTGTTTTTGCCAAAGGGTATGACTATACATTTTTTGGCATTTAGCTTTAAACCATGGTGCTGGCACCAGTTATCTGTCTCTGTGAGACCTTTTTGAAGGATGTTTGTGTCAGCTGGAGAGTTGATTATGGTGCCCAGTTTGCAGTCGCTCATGAACTTGGTGAGCCATAGTCCTCCCACGTTTGCCTGTACCTCGGAAAAGTATATACCGAACAAGAGTGGTCCCAGGACAGAACCCTGTGGGACGCCACTTGTGACCGGTTTCGAGTCTGACATGGCTCCAGTAACTTTCACTCTGTGGGTTCTGTCTTTGAGCCAGTTTGCAACCCATCTTGTGACATAGGGGTTTATATTTAAGCTGGGTAGCTTATCTATGATGCCCGAGTGGGGTATTGTGTCAAATGCCTTTGCAAGGTCCAGATAGGCTGTGTGGACTACCTTTCCTTCATCTATGGCTTTAGTGACTGTTTCGAAGAAGTCAACCAGGTTCAAAAGGCAGGATCTGCCCTTGACAAAGCCGAACTGGGTAGGATCTAGTGTCTGTAGTTCACCAATGTCTTTGTTTATGAGCTCCATGATGATCCTCTCCATAGCCTTGCAGACTAAGCTAGTCAGGCTTATGGGGCGATAGTTTCCAGGGTCCGTAGAGGCTCCACCTTTGTGGAGTGGGACCACTGTTGCTGTACGCCATTCTGTGGGCACATATCCTGTAGTGAGTTAAGTTTGCAGAATTTATGAGCCTACTTTACTGTGGCGTTGTTATATTTACATATATATATATATATATATATATATATATATATATATATATACTGTGTGTATTAAGTTTGCTCTATTACTGAGCCAGCTTTACTGTGGCATTAGGATATCATACTGTGTGTATTAAGTTTGCTGTATTCGTGAGCCTGCTTTACTGTGGCATTAGTATATCATACTGTGTGTATTAAGTTTGCTGTATTCCTGAGCCTGCTTTACTGTGGCATTAGTATATCATACTATGTGTATTAAGTTTGCTGTCTTAATGGGGCTGCTTTACTGTGGCATTAGTATATCATACTGTGTTTATTAAGCTGTGTGTATTACGTTTGCTGTATTACTGAGCCTGCTTTACTGTGGAATTAATATATCACATTGTGTGTATTTAGTTTGCTGTATTACTGAGCCGGCTTTACTGTGGCATTAGTATATCATACTGTGTAAATTAACTATGGTGTATTCCTGAGCCTGCTTTCCTGTGGCATTGGTATATCATGCTGTGTGTCTTAAGTTTGCTGTATTCCTTAGCCGGCTTTACTGTGGCATTGGTATATCATACTGTGTGTATTAAGTTTGCACTATTCCTGAGCCAGCTTTACAGTGGCATTAGTATACCATACTGTGTGTATTACGTTTTCTGTATTCCTGAACCAGATTTACTGTGGCTTTAGTATTACATGCTTTTTGTATTAAGTTTGCTATGTTCCTGACCCAGGTTTACTGTGGCATTGGTCTATCATACTGTTTGTATTAAGTTTGCTGTATTAATGAACCTGCTTTACTGTGGCATTGGTATATCATACTGTGTGTATTACGTTTGCTGATTTCCTGAGCCTGCTTTACTGTGGCATTGGTATATCATACTGTGTGTTTTAAGTTTTCTGTATTCCTGATCCTGCTTTACTTTGGCATTGGTATATCATACTGTGTGTATTAAGTTTGCATTATTCCTGAGCCAGCTTTACAGTGGCATTAGTATACCATACTGTGTGTATTACGTTTGCTGTATTCCTGAACCAGCTTTACTGTGGCTTTAGTATTACATGCTTTTTTTAAGTTTGCGCTATTCCTGAGCCTGCTAAATTGTGGCATTATTATAACATACTGTGTGTATTAAGTTCGCTGAATTTATGAGTCTACTTTATTGTGGTGTTGGTATATATTCTGTGTGTATTAAGTTTGTTCTATTACTCAGCCAGCTTTACTGTGGCATTAGGATATCATATTGTGTACTATGTTTGCTTTATTCCTGAGCCTAATTTAACAGTGGCATTGATATATCATACCGTGTGTATTAAATTTGCTGTATTCCTAAGCCTGCTTTACTGTGGTATTAGTATATCATACTGTGTGTATTAAGTTTGCTGTATTTCTGAGGCTGCTTTACTGTGGCATTAGTATATCATACTGTGTGTATTAAGTTTGCTTTATTACTGAGCCAGCTTTATTGTGGCATTAGTATATCATACTGGTTATTAAGTCTGCTGTATTCCACAGCCGGCCTTACTGTGGCATTGGTATATAATACTGTGTGTATTAAGTTTGCTGTATTCCTGAGCCTGCTTTACTGTGTATTTAATTCATCATACTTTATGTCTTGATGTATTCCTGAGTTTGCTTTACTGTGACATTGGTATATCATACTGTGTGTATTACATTTGCTGTATTCCTGAGCCTGCTTTACTGTGGCATTAGTATTTCATACTGTGTGTATTAATGTGGCATTGGTATATCATACTGCATTATGTTTGCTGTATTCCTGAGCCTGATTTACTGTGGCATTAGAATATAATACTCTGTATATTAAATTTGCTGTATTACTGAGTGAGCTATAGTGTGGCATTAGTATAGCATGCTGTTTATATTAAGTTTGCAATGTTCCTGAGCCTGGTTTACTGTGGCATTGGTCTATCATACTGTGTGTATTAAGTCTCCTGTATTCCTGAGCCTGCTTTATTGTGGCATTAGTATAACATAGTCTGTGTATTAAATTTGATGTATTTCTCACCCTTCTTTACTGTGGCATTAGTATATCATACTGTGTGTATTAAGTTTGCTGAATTTATGAGCCTACTTTACTGTGGCGTTGTTATATTTATATATATATATATATATATATATATATATATATATATATATATATATATATATACTGTGTGTATTAAGTTTGCTCTATTACTGAGCCAGCTTTACTGTGGCATTAAGATATCATACTGTGTGTATTAAGTTTGCTGTATTCCTGAGCCTGCTTTACTGTGGCATTAGTATATCATACTGTGTGTATTAAGTTTGCTGTATTCCTGAGCCTACTTTACTGTGGCATTAGTATATCATACTGTGTGTGTATTAAGTTTGCTGTCTTAATGGGGCTGCTTTATTGTGGCATTAGTATATCATACTGTGTTTATTAAGTTTGCTGTATTACTGAGCCAGCTTTACTGTTGCATTAGTATGTCATACTGTGAGTATTAAGTCTGCTGTATTGCACAGCTGGCCTTACTGTGGCATTGGTATATAAGACTTTGTGTATTAAGTTTGCTGTTTTCCTGAGCCTGCTTTACTGTGACATTGGAATATCATACTGTGTGTATTACGTTTGCTCTATTCCTGAGCCTGCTTTACTGTGGCATTAGTATATCATATTGTGTCTGTTATGTTTGCTGTATTCCTCAGCTTGCTTTACTGTGGCATTGGTATATCATACTGTGTGTATTAAGTTTTCTGTATTCCTGAGCCTGCTTTACTGTGGCATTGGTATATCATACTGTGTGTATTAAGTTTGCACTATTCCTGAGCCAGCTTTACAGTGACATTAGTATACCATACTGGGTGTATTACGTTTGCTCTATTCCTGAGCCTGCTTTACTGTGGCATTAGTATTGCATGCTTTTTGTATTAAGTTTGCTATGTTCCTGATACAGGTTTACTGTGGCATTGGTCTCTCATACTGTGTCTATTAAGTCTGCTGTATTCCTGAGCCTGCTTTATTGTGGCATTAGTATTTCATACTGTGTGTATTAAGTTTGCTGTATTACTGAGCCAGCTTTACTGTTGCATTAGTATATCATACTGTGAGTATTAAGTCTGCTGTATTGCACAGCTGGCCTTAGTGTGGCATTGGTATATAAGACTTTGTGTATTAAGTTTGCTGTTTTCCTGAGCCTGCTTTACTGTGGATTAGTTGTCCTGTTCGATTGTCAGCTAGAGCGTCTTCCTTGTGGAGACATGCGTGAATGGGCGTACCTTCATTGAAGGTTGTGCGTGAAGGTTGTGCGTCAGAGCTGGAAACTCTGCATGTAAAAATGTACTGCCAATCATTAGCTGACCGGAGTTCCGCTGTGGCAACCCCTAACCGGGAAAAGCTGAAAGACACAAACTGTGTGTTTTAAGTTTGCTGTATTACTTAGCCTGCTTTACTATGGCATTGGTATAGCATACTGCATTAAGTTTGCTGTATTACTGAGCCTGCTTTACTATGGCATTGGTATATCATACTGTATTAAATTGCTGTAATACTGATCCAGCTTTACTGTGGCATTAGTATATAACATGCTGTTTATACTAAGTTTGCAATGTTCCTGAGCCTTGTTTACTGTGGCATTGGTATATCATACTGTGCGTATTAAGTTTGCTCTTTTCCTGAGCCTGCATTACTGTGGCATTATTATATCATACTGTATGTGTTAAGTTTGCTCTATTCCTGAGCCTGCTTTACTGTGGCGATAGTATATCATACTGCATTTATTAAGTTTGCTGTATTCCTGAGCCTGCTTTTTTGTGGCTTTAGTATATCATACTGCGTGTAATACATTTGCTGTATTCGTGAGCCTGCTTTATTGTGGCATTAGTATATCATGCTGTGTGTATTACGTTTGCTGTATTCCTGAGCCTGCTTTACTGTGACATTGGAATATCATACTGTGTGTATTACGTTTGCTCTATTCCTGAGCCTGCTTTACTGTGGCATTAGTATATCATATTGTGTCTGTTATGTTTGCTGTATTCCTCAGCTTGCTTTACTGTGGCATTGGTATATCATACTGTGTGTATTAAGTTTGCTGTATTCCTGAGCCTGCTTTACTGTGGCATTGGTATATCATACTGTGTGTATTAAGTTTGCACTATTCCTGAGCCAGCTTTACAGTGACATTAGTATACCATACTGGGTGTATTACGTTTGCTCTATTCCTGAGCCTGCTTTACTGTGGCATTAGTATATCATACTGTGTCTGTTATGTTTGCTGTATTCCTCAGCTTGCTTTACTGTGGCATTGGTATATCATACTGTGTGTATTAAGTTTGCTGTATTGCTGAGACTGCTGTACTGTGGCATTAGTATATCATACTGTGTGTATTAAGTTTGCTGTATTGCTGAGACTGCTTTACTGTGGCATTAGTATATCATACTGTGTGTATTAAGTTTGCGCCTTTCCTGAGCCAGCTTTACAGTGACATTAGTATACCATACTCTGTATATTAAATTTGCTGTACTACTGAGCGAGCTTCAGTGTTTCATTAGTATAACATACTTTGTGTATTAAGTTCGCTGAATTTATGAGCCTACTTTACTGTGGCATTGATATATATTCTGTTTGTATTAAGTTTGTTCTATTACTGAGCCAGCTTTACTGTGGCATTAGGATATCATACTGTGTACTAAGTTTGCTGTATTCCTGAGCTTAATTTAACAGTGGCATTGGTATATCATACCGTGTGTATTAAATTTGCTGTATTCTTAAGCCTGCTTTACTGTGGATTTCGTTCTTCATACTTTGTGTGTTGATGTATTCCTGAGCTTGCTTTACTGTGGCATTAGTATTTCATACTGTGTTTATTGTTTGCTGTATTACTGAGCCTGCTTTACTGTGGCATTGTTATATCATACTGCATTATGTTTGCTGTATTCCTGAGCCTGATTTACTGTGGCATTAGAATATCATACTCTGTATATTAAATTTGCTGTATTACTGAGCGAGCTTTAGTGTGGCATTAGTATAGCATGCTGTTTATATTAAGTTTGCAATGTTCCTGAGCCTGGTTTACTGTGGCATTGGTCTATCATACTGTGTGTATTAAGTCTGCTGTATTCCTGAGCCTGCTTTATTGTGGCATTAGTGTAATATACTTTGTGTATTAAGTTTGATGTATTTCTCAGCCTGCTTTACTGTGGCATTAGTATATCATACTATGTGTATTAAGTTTGCTGAATTTATGAGCCTACTTTACTTTGGCGTTGGTATATATATATATATATATATATATATATATATTTTATATATATATATATATATATATATATTTTATATATATATATATATATATATATATATATATATATATATATATATATACATATATATATATATATATATGGTTCCCATTCAGAAGCCTGAACCATCATAAGCCTGAAAATCAAAATCCTGAAACCAAAAGCCTGAAAATTCAGAATCCTGAAAACTCAAAATCCTGAAAGCCCAAAATCCTGAAAGACCAAAATCCTGAAACTCAAAATCCTGAAAACACAAATAATGCTAATATGTCACTATAAAGACACTAATATCTACCAAATGACCCTGACCCTAACCCTAACCCTAAGGTCTGTCACTATCGCACACTCACCTGACCCGCGCCCTAACCCTAACTCACTTAAACTGCCCCTAACCCCAATATTTGTCACTATTGCATGCATGCCTAACCTGCGCCCTAACCCTAACTCACTTAAACCACCCCTAACCCTAAAATAAAACCAACCGCACACTTACCTGACCCCAACGCATGACCTAACACCACAGGGCTAACAATAGCAAAGCCACAATGACATCAGTATGTCTATTTTGTGTTTTCAGGATTTTGAGTTTCAGGATTTTTGTCTTTCAGGATTTTGGGCTTTCAGGATTTTGAGTTTTCAGGATTCTGAATTTTCAGGCTTTTGGTTTCAGGATTTTGATTTTCAGGCTTATGATGTTTCAGGCTTCTGAATGGGAACCATATATATATATATATATATATATATATATATATATATATATATATATACTGTGTGTATTAAGTTTGCTCTATTACTGAGCCAGCTTTACTGTGGCATTAGGATAACTTACTGTGTGTATTAAGTTTGCTGTATTCCTGAGCTTAATTTACTGTGGCATTAGTATATCATACCTTGTGTATTAAGTTTGCTGTATTACTGAGCCTGCTTTACTGTGGCATTAGTATATCATACTGTGTGTATTACGTTTGCTGTCTTAATGGGGCTGCTTTACTGTGGCATTAGTATATCATACTGTGTGTATTACGTTTGCTGTATTACTGAGCCAGCTTTACTGTGGCTTTAGTATATCATACTGTGTTTATTAAGTCTGCTGTATTCCACAGCTGTCCTTACTGCGGCATTGGTATATAAGACTGTGTGTATTAAGTTTGCTGTATTTCTGAGCCTGCTTTACTGTGGAATTAGTACATAATATTTTGTGTGTTGATGTATTCCTGCGTTTGCTTTACTGTGACATTGGAATATCATACCATGTGTATTACGTTTGTTGTATTCCTGAGCCTGCTTTACTGTGGATTAGTATATCATACTGTATGTTTTAAGTTTGCTGTATTACTAAGCCTGATTTACTATGGCATTGGTATATCATACTGCATTAAGTTTGCTGTATTCCTCAGCCTGCTTTACTGTGGCATTAGAATATCATACTCTGTATATAAAATTTGCTGTATTACTGATCCAGCTTTACTGTGACATTAGTGTATAACATGCTGTTTATATTAAGTTTGCAATGTTCCTGAGCCTTGTTTACTGTGGCATTGGTCTAGCTTACTGTGTGTATTAAGTTTGCTGTATTCTTGAGCCTGCTTTATTGTGGCATTAGTATATCATGCTGTGTGTATTAAGTTTGCTGTATTCCTGAGCCTGCTTTGCTGTGGCATTGGTATATCATACTGTGTGTATTACGTTTGCTGTATTCCTGAGCCTGCTTTATTGTGACATTGGTATATCATACTGTGTGTATTAGTTTGCTGTATTCCTTAGCCTGTTTTTCTGTGGCATTAGTATATCATACTTCGTTTATTAAGTTTGCTGTATTCCTGAGCCTGCTTTATTGTGGCATTGGTATATCATACTGTGTGTATTGTTTGCCATATTCCTGAGCCTGCTTTACTGTGGCATTATTATATCATTCTATGTGTGTTAAGTTTGCTCTATTCCTGTGCCTGCTTTTCTGTGGCATTAGTATATCATACTGCGTTTATTAAGTTTGCTGTATTCCTGAGCCTGCTTTACTGCGGCATTAGTATAACATACTGCATGTATTACGTTTGCTGTATTCGTGAGCCTGCTTTATTGTGGCATTAGTATATCATACTGTGTCTGTTATGTTTGCTGTATTCCTCAGCCTGCTTTACTGTGGCATTGGTCTACCATACTGTGTGTATTAAGTTTGCTGTATTCTTGAGCCTGCTTTTACTATAGGATTGGTATATCATACTGAGAGTATTAAGCTTGCTATGTTCCTGAGCCTGGTTTAGTGTGGCATTGGTATATCATACTGCATGTATTAAGTTTGCTGTATTCCTGAGCCTGCATTACTGTGGCATTAGTATTTTGTACTGTGTGCCTTAAGTGTGCTGTCTTCTTATATCTGTTTTACTTTGGCACATGTACTCTTTTTTAAATGTCTTGAGTCTGCTTTGTTCTTTCATCTCTTTTACTTTGGCACCCGTACTCTGTACTTAGTGCCTTAAGTCTGTTGTGTTCCTATATCTGCTTTACTTTGGCATGCATACTCTGTACTAAGTTTCTTAAGTCTGCTGTTTTCTTATCATTGCTTTACTGCGGATTAGGTTATTTACTGTGTAGCCTATGTTTGATGTATTCTTAAGTCGGCTTTACTTCAACATTAGTATACCACTCTGTGGGTTTTGTGTGTGTAGTGTTTCTAAGGTTACTTTTCTGTGGAACTGGCATCCTCTACTGTGTGTTTTATTCTTGTTGTGACTGTAACATTTATACTGTACTGTATTGTACTGCACTGTGCATAGCCAGCCTTAGCTATAGGCCAACTAGGCGGCGGCTTGGTGCACTGTTCTAGCAGGGTGCTTTTCCAGTAATCTGGATGGTGTAGGTAGACCTGGATGGGGGCACAGGGTGGTGGTGGGGGGTACTGTGGAGACCTTTTGCCTAGGGCACCAGTTGATCAAAGGCCAGTCTTGGCACTGTGTGTTGAACTTACCTTAGTTTTGGCTTCTGCTTTAACAATTTGACCCATACATTCTCAACTGTCCAGATTTTTGCAGAATGTCTGGATTTTTGCCTGATAATTTTATTCTGTTCTTCATAAAATTTGTCTTTTTTGTCACATAACTAAAGACTGAAGTCACTAAATAATGACAGAAATTTGAGTTTCAAGCTTTATATCCATCAGAAGATGCATGGTAACACAAAATATTTTGTTCTATCGACTTTCTAAGTTTATAAGTGCAATATTTAAAACCTGTCTCCGTTTTTGGGCCTTTGTCTCATTATTTTTGGCTTTGTCCATATTTCTTGGGCTAAGAGGTTGAGAGGTATGGTTTGACCACATTAATGTCCTGCACTGTGCACATTATATTGCATTTGCATTATTGAATTGTCTGTTTGCATTAATATTAATATAATTTCTCAAGTTTTCTCTGTTTTGCACTGGTGTCTCCATTAGGCGGACCAAATCTGGACCAGGAGATTACCCCTCCTGGATATAATATCCTAAGATATGACCGCAAAATCAAAAAGGGTGGAGGTGTAGCCATTTTGTATAAATCTGAACTCCAAGTTTCACCCTTCAATGTGCTCCTACCTTCAGATACCAATGCTGAAACCCTTACTGCCAAGCTACAAATCAACAACTCCAAATCTATCTATCTCATTTGCACATATCTCCCACATGGAAATAATATTAATACACTTGAAAACATACTTAGTTACCTCTCTACCCACCTACCTCAGGAAACCATTGTGTTAGGAGACTTTAATATAGACTGGGCAACCTGTAGTTTCCCTAATCCTACCAATCATATAAATCTTCACGGTTTCTCACAGATAATAACCACTCCTACTAGAATCCAAAAGCCAAGCAATAAGAAACCACCCTAGACTGGATCCTTCTCAACAGTCATCTTGATACTTATAAACCAGGAACCCTTCCCGATATCAGTGACCATATGCTAACCTATATCATTAAACAAAAAATTCACAGCCCTAATACTAATAATTTTAAATCCTCCCGCTGCAAAAATTTCTTTAATCCAGAGAGCTTCCAAAACGAACTGAAAGCATGTGACTGGTCACCTATGTTTCATCTTCAACTTGATGAAGCAGTGACCTACTTTAATACTAGATTCCTTCAAATCCTAGATTACCACGCCCCCTATCGCTCTTCCCGAATAAGAACCAAAATTTCCCCCTGGCTTACAAAACATACTAGGCAAAAGATCCTCCTCAGAAATAAAATTTGGGCCAAATGGACACCCTCCAAAAGTCCATAAGATCATCTTTACTTTAAACAGTTAAGAAATGCCACCAAGAAAGACATTCTCAGAGACAAAAAGACTATTACCTTCACCTCCAACAAACCCACAACAAAACCCACAAAAATTCTGGTCAGGCATTGACAAACGTCTTCAAACAGGGGACTCTAAAACTCCTGCCCCTTCAGGATTCAACCATAATAACTCTAACCAGATTCCTGATGCCTTTAATAACTATTTTACTGAAGCCATTCTAACCGTAGCTAATACTTTAAAACCTATTACCAGTCCACCATTAAATAACAATAATACTTCACCTCCAACCTTCCATATACAACCTGTACCCACATCCCTCATTTGCAACCTACTTCAAAAACTTAAACCATGCACCCCTTCTGCTGACTGTCTTCCAGCTGAATACCTGCAAATTGCAGCTAAAGCCATTGCCTATCCCATCTCCATCCTTATAAATAGAACAATTTTAGAAAGCAAAATCCCTTCCATATGGAAAATATCCCATATCATCTCTCTACACAAAGGTGGGTCATCTACTGAGCTCTCCAACTTTCGGCCTATCGCCTTACTCTATCCAATAGCTAAAATAATGGAAAAATGCATATGCAGACAACTACTTGACCACCTTCTCCATAACAATGTACTTGCCAACTGCCAGCATGGTTTTAGGCCATCCCATAGCACAACAACTGCCCTGCTATCCTTTTCTGACTCCATAAACAAAAATCGTAGCAATAATACTTTCTCCTCTGCACTATTTATTGACCTTTCAAAAGCCTTCGATATGGTGAACCATAACATACTTATTGACATACTAAAAGCCCAATCTCTGGACACACAAGCATTACAATGCTTTAAATCCTATCTTGAAAACAGACAGCAAGCAGTACTTTGGGATAATAATCTTTCTACATCTCTCCCTGTGAACATTGGAGTACCACAAGGCTCTATTTTTGGACCCTTTCTCTTTTCATTGTTTATTAATGATCTACATACCAAAATTCCACAAGCCACCTGCATACAATATGCAGATGACTCAACTTTAATTTGTTCAGCCAAGTCCATAACCTCTCTCCAGTCCATCACCCAAACAGTATTTAACAGTGTTGAAAATTGGTTCATGCAACACTGCCTCCTTCTGAACCCCAAAAAAACAAAATTATTATAAAGACCATATAAATTCTACAATAGTCTGTCAACAAAAAACTAGGCACCCTTTACAGAATCAAACCCTTCCTTACCCCTTCTGCCCGAATCACTATTGCCCAGGCACACCTGATCTCTACCCTGCTCTATGCTTCTGCAATATATACCAATCTATCTAGAAACAACCTTACCAAACTTTCCACCAGTTACAATAACATAGCCAGATTTGCCACTGGCACCCCCTTTAGAACTCACCACTGCCACAACCTCAAACAACTGGGATGGTTAGAACTGCAGAACCTACTACTGTGTCAACAACTTATCACCCAAAATATCCTTTATCACCCTAATAATACCCCAATCCTTACTAATCTGATTACCCCCTACAAAAATCTTGCAACACTACGCTCAGCTAACAAGAGTCTAATTTCCACTACTAAATCTAACAACAAAGCTGGAGACTCACGTTTCACCAACACGGTTGGAAAAATCTGGAACCAGCTTCCTAATGAACTTTCATCTCTTGCTTCCACTCATCTTTCTAAAAAGCATCTTAAAGAATATCTTGAAACTCACTGGCTTTGTCCCTGCTCTAACCCTGACTGATATCTCTTTCCCCCTCTTCCTTTCTCTACCCCACTGTTCTATGTCACATACCTGTAATATTGATTACCTTCTTACTACTTAAAAAAAAAAAAAAATTGATAAAAATAGTTTACAATTCAAAATTTTATTCTTTTGATTGCTATCTCTCAAGTGATTGCTCTCTGTATTTGATCTTAGCTTTAACCTACTAAAGGACTCTGTACAAGTTTATCTGAACCTCAATGTAACAATGTGCTGTAATTAATTTGACTATTACTATATTATTGTAATCTCTGTCACTGCTAATGCTTGGAGCTTTTCTCCCCAGGCCTCTACTGAAAATGCACATATATCCAGCTAGACTAGCCCGGTCAACAAATGTAAAATAAAATAAATAATGAATAAATTATTAGATAAACCTGCCTTAAATGGGGCATCTGTGCCAGCACTGTGATCCGTATCCACTTAGGCTGTTAATACATTAATATTTTGTATGCTGGGTTTGCATTTTACTTATTGTGTTTTCCAAGGCTGTGTGTGGCAACACAGCCTGCATTGTTGAGCTGCTATGGCACACATTACTGTGTACTTTAAACTTGCCAAACTTGAAGCATCTGTGCCACTAATGTATTCTTATATCCATTAATATACTGTATTATGTTGTTTTCTAAGCCTGTTTGTTGTGGTACTCATGCCTGTATTGTTTATCTACTCTGCTATATAGTGCTGTTTTTTTTACACCTACCTGAAATGTGCCATCTAGATTAGCATTGTTCTTTTCCACACTAATGTACCATATTTTGTTATGTAACTTGAACTATTTGGGGTTTCCTGTGCCTGAATTGTGTCCTAGCCATTCTTTGATTGTCTCATTTTCCACCTTTTATATTGTCATTGCTCACACAATCTTCATTCGGTATTGCAGTAGCATTATAAACATAGTGTCTTGCATAAAACAGCAGTGTATGCATCTTCCTTTCTATCTAACATGAGTCTCTATGTGTCACATCTCTATTCCGTTGGGCCACATCTACCCTTTGTTCATCTGTTGCCAGCCTGCTGGTAGTAGGAACTCTGGGGTAGGGTAGGGACAACTTCATGTTCACTAACAACCCCTTTGCAAATAAGACTAGTAAGACTAATGGGGCCTGAATGGAGAGATGATCAAATCAGCAAGCAAAGAAGAGTAGTATTGCTGGAATTGAATTCATCATCATCATGTCTTGGTGAGTATCTTCACAAGGTGGACCCTGTTTTTTACAAAATCTGACCAAGGTAACACTGATATATTGACTGTGTATTTTATATTGCAGATATCACACTCAGAAGTAGGTTAAAAAATAAAAAAAGATAGCAGGGTGCACAAGACCCAGGATAAAAATGTGCCCAATCCTGGTAGGCACACTGGTGCCAGGACTAGAAAAAATAACAGTGTAGAATCATCAAGACATGGAAACATTCCTACAATGGGGTTAGGTCATGCTAAGGGAGAGGGATGGCTTCCCTATTGTAGAAGAAAGTGTAGTCCATAAAAATCACAAAAAAATGATAAATATGATAGAGTGGACTATTAAGGATAAGAAAGAAATTATGTATTGTTACTAATATACAAGAATCCCAGAATTTCTGGACAGAAGGTATACAAAAAGATTAATAGAGAAATTAGAGGAAAGAAAAATCCTGTCCTGAGCATCCACAGCTCCTCTGTGCTGGTCCTGCGGTTTAGGCTGCTTGTTTTCGCCTCCCGTAATCCATCCTGGGTGCTCCCTCCCTACTTTAAATGCAAAATGAATACCTCTGGCCATCACCTGAAGACACCCTGAATTGGCCAGCTTGCCTGGTACTTAGAAAAATACTATTGAGAAGACCCCCCCCAACAAGATTGTGTAAATGTATGTTGCCTAACACTGATTAAATGTAGACTTGATGTACTATCTATAGAGTTAGTCTGCCCTCCCGTGTGTGCATTCTAGCAGCCTATCACAGACTGCTCTCTCCCCCTCCTGTGTTTTTTCCCGCTCTGTTCACCCTATGGGCTCACTCTGCTCCCCTACCCTTCCCCCAATTCCCACCCATCCCCAGTACTCTTAGCTTTATTCCTTTCTTATCACACCCTCTCAGCCTAATTACCCAATAACAGCTCCCTCTCATTACTCCTCCCACCTATAGCCACCCTTCTTAAACTCTGTAATCTGTACTCCACCCAATAATTATAGCCCCCTTCTCTTTCCTTAAATCTCTAGAATACCTTCATCACTTTTTAAACCCTTTCTTCTTCTTAGCCTTCTCTATTTTCCTAACCACTCATACCACTCTCTCTTTGCTCCAACATGCTCTCCTCAAGTTATCACACCCTCCATTCCCCCAGCCTCCTCTTTATGTTCCTACTTCCCTTATACTATGCTACCTCATATTCCACCTATGCTTGTCCAATACCACCTACAGAGACAACTACCATACAAACCCACCTTCTCCCTCACTCTTACTCCCATTTCCACTCTATCTCCTCTTCCCTCATTCAGCCCAACCCTCTGCACCTATTTCACCCTAAACTCTTCTCTTCTAAAGTCAAGACACTGTCACCTGCCCCAATCTATAATCTACCAAAATTCATGCCTGACAGACCAATATGGCTTAAGGATATCGCCTTCAACAACCTAGTCCAAGCTGGTGATATCCATCTTAACCCTGGTCCTACATCCTTTATTAACAACACTCATCCCTTACCCTCTTCCTCCTATCTCAACACCTTAAAGATTTTTACAATTAATGCGCAAAGTCTAAACAACAAAGTACATCAATTTCAAGCCTTAACCAACCAGATATCTTAGCCATCTCCGAAACCTGGCTCAAGCCCTTTATCTCCAACTCTGAGATTCTGCCCCCAGGATTTCATTGTTTCAGAAATCACCTACTAAATAAAAAAGGTGACGGCACTGCCCTAGTCTACTCCAACCTTCTTACCTTAATTCCCCTCCAAATTCCAATTCCTCAATCCCAGAACACTGAACTAACTGCTGGAATTCTAAAACTAAATAAACATAAAAATATATGTATCATTGCCCTATATATCTCACCTGGTAGTATCTTTACACTCGAAAATATTCTCCTATGGGCCTCTACTGAAATTAACTATGAAACTTATATCCTTGGTGATGTGAATATTGACTGGAATAAAATCAATTGCCCCTCTGCCTCCCTGTCCATTAACTTCTATAACTTTACTCAAATAAGCCTCTCCATCATTCGACCTAGTAAAATAAACCCTCCCGGATCCACTATAGATTGGATCCTAGTCTCAGATCCAAATAAAATAATCAGTTCTGGCACAATTCCTAATACCTTTAGTGACCACTTCCCAGCCTTTATGCATCGCTCAACTAGTTCCTCCCCACACCAGCATCAATACATTCAAACTCGTAACCTCAGCAGCTTCAACGCAACTACTTTTTCAGATACTTTCAAACAACTGAACTGGCAAATTCTAAACATCCTTCCTCTTGATAAGGCTATAGAATACTTTAACTCTGTCTTCCTTGATACTTTAAACTCACTAGCCCCACTAAGAAACAAAAGGATAAAAACTAAAACCACTTTTTGGCTATCCAAAGAGACAAAACAGATTATGCACCACAGAGACAAACTATGGAAGCTTTACCAAAACAATAAACTGGCCCCAATACCTTGCTGCAATATAAACAGCTCCACAACCGTGCAAACCGACTAATCACCAAAGACAAAATAATCCTACTATATCAAACTTCAGTCCAATAACAATAAAAAAACCCAAAAAGTTCTGGAACTCAATAAACTCACTCCTCAATCCAGGCTCCAAGAATAATCCCTGTCCTGACCCAAGTAAATTTGACCTCGAACTAGGCTCTGAATTTAACTTATTTTTCATAGGAACTATTACTACCCTCACCAAGAAATTTCCTAATAATAACCCAACTGCTCTACACTCTCCCCTTCTAACTCACCTCATCTGTTTGAACTCAAACCCATCTCCACTAACTTTATAAAAAAACTTTTGTCCAAACTTAAACCTTGCTCTAACGCTCCCGACAATATTCCCTCTTCCTTCCTAAAATGTGCTGCTGATGGCATTGCTCTCCTAATCAGCATCATTATTAACTGATCCATAAAAGAATCATACGTCCCCAAACTCTGGCACTCAGCTTATATTCTTCCTCTTCATAAAGGAGGCAAAAATACCAGCATCTCAAACTTTCACCCCATTGCTTTGCTCTCACCAATCTCCAAAATCCTAGAAAAATGCATCCACCTCTAACGTATGCCTTTCCTGATGCAAAACAATCTTCTTACTCCTACCCAGCATGGCTTCCGTCCAGGACGTAGCACAATAACTGCTCTACTCTCTTTCCTAGAAACTGTCAATCAAGCCTGAGATTCAGGACACTTAGTTTCTACTGTTACTGTTTCCCACAAGCACCTTCTCTGTCATCTCTCAAACCTTAATCTCTCACATAATGTTTTATCCTGGTTCTCCAGCTATCTATCAGACAGATCACAGGCAGTCAAATGGAAGAACTCCACCTCTTCCTTCTTGCCTACCCCAACTGGTGTACCACAGGGATCCATCCTTGGGCCTATGCTTTTTAAAATCTTCACCAATAACTTTCACACTGCTATTCCTAATGCTAAAATCATTCAATACGCAGATGATTCAATCTTTGTCTGCTCTGCCTCAGACCTCTTTGAATTGCTGACTAAAACCCAAACTGCCTTCTCAACAACTGAAAACTGGATGTGCCAAAACCACCTATATCTCAATGTAAATAAATCAAAGATTCTACTATTCCCTCCCACAAAGACCCTCACCTATGATAAAAACAACTTAAAAGACTATAGTCAAACCAACTCACCTATAGAAGTGGTCCCCTCTGCCAAACTACTTGGCATTACTGTAGATGAATACCTCAAGTTTGATATTCATATTCAACAAAATATTAAGAAAACCCACCAAAAGCTAGGTATGCTGTATAGGAATAATCACTTTCTCTCTAACTCTACCAGGCAAACTCTGGCCTCGACTTATCTTCTTCCTTCCTTATTATATGGAGCCCCTCTCCTAACCAATCTGTCCTCCTCTATCACCTCTAAACTAGAAAAATGCTACAACAAAATCTCTAAATTTGCCTCTAAATCTAAAAATACCACCCATCACTGCCTAACTCTACAATCCCTGAACTGGCTTGAACTCCCAAACCACCTAGACTATCTCCAACTCACTACTGCATATAGACTCATATTTCACCCAGCAAAATGTCCCACTCTAACTAACATCCTTCCCCCTTGTACACCCAACAGAGCTCTCAGATATGAAAATCAGAACTTAATTGCTATCCATAAACCTAAACGTCCTGCTGGCCAACTTCTCCTATCTTTCTCACTAGGAAAACAAAATGGAATTCCCTTCCCTCCACACTAAGAACCATACCGAAATCAGAAAACTTCAAAACCCAACTATTCAAACACCTGTCCACTAAATGGAAATGTACCTGCCTTCACCCAACTTAAAAGGGGTTTTCTCTCTGGTTCCCAAGCTCTACAACACTCATAGTTATCTTCCTATGAGCCTATCTAAGCTTTCGACAATTTCTATAGCTTCTCTGAAAGCTCTCAACAACTCCTACAGCTACCCTCACACAGCCCAACCTTGTAAATATTGTAAATAGCATTCTACTGTTGATGTGTGTATGTAAAGCGTATTTGCATTTTCTTAAAAGGTTTGTATGTAAACTGTTTCCACACCTAACACATATCTGTTTTCCTCAAATGAAACTGTATGATCCCTACCTTCAAGCTTAATGAATTTAACTATGCATGATATTGAATGCATTTATGAGTAACTATTCTACAGTCATCTTTAATATTAATTGTCAGTTGTATCTAAATTGTATAATGCATCTTGGAGCTTTTCTCCCTGGGCCTCCACTGAAAATGGGTCAGTTTGGCCCAGTTGACTTCCCCGGTAATCAAACTGCAAATAAATAAAATAATAAGTAAATAAAAAATACTTGCTTAAGAAAAACGGTTAAAAGTTTCAAATGCAGATTTGTGTTCATTAATACAACAGATTTGTGAAAAACATTATATAGACCACAAATCTTTGGGCCATTTGAAAAAAGAAGTGATTGAGAAAGTGCAAGAATATAAAGAACAAAATATAGAGCTTTTTGAAAAGTATAAAAAAGAAATATGGACATGGGAAAGAAGGATAGATCTGATATGGTCCAATATTTATACAAAGGAAAATACCAAATTAATCAATACAAAAAAGCAGCCCCAAAGATATTCAAAGAGAAATACAGGCAAAGGCATCCAGATGTGGAAAATTTCACAATAAAAAAATAATATCACAAAGGGGGGATGTAGAACTGAAGATCAATAAAGAAGAAGTTAAAAATAAAAGCAGAGTTTATGGAAAACCTGCAAAGTGAAGGATTTAGTGTAGGAAAGTCTAACACAAGTTGTATCATAGCATGATGTGAGTTCTCCAAGTAAGGAGAAACAGGAGGAGCAGGAGACATCTGTAGAAGAAATGCGGACTTGGGAAAGAAAAAGAGATTTAATACAATGAAATATTTATACAAAGGAGAAAGCAAAATACAAAAAAGAGCAGCACCAAAGATATTTGAAGAGAAATACAGGCAAGGGCATCCAGATATAGAACATTTTACAATTCAAAAAAAAAAAAAAAAAAAACAAGCAGGGAAGATAGAAAGGATGATTAGTAATGGATAAACTAAAGAAATAGAAACTGAGGTTATGGATTATCTGCTAAGTGAAGGATTTAGTGTAGAAAAGCTAACTCTAATAACACCACAGCAGGACAGAATAATGAATTCCAAAATTTAGTAGAAACCAGTTGAGCGGGAAACATCTGATTGGTTGATATATGAAAATACTTTGGAGTCAACAGCAGGAAATCAGTATAAAAGTATAGTTGCAGATACACAGCAAGGAAGGAACAGGAAACTGTGGCAACTCTGATGCAGTCAATGTAGTGGAGTGATAGGCTAGTGAGCTCTGATACAAAAGATCAACAAATGACACAGGATGAAACTGAAGAGAATGTGGCACAGGAAGATGCTCAGGAAATTTCTGTAGAATGCCAGCAGGAAATGGAGAACAAAGAATGTGCCCTCAGTTTAGAAGAAAATGATCTAAGAGAAGAGTTGCTTGATTTAATAGAGATGGATAGAGATATTAAAATCAATGAAAGAAATAGACTACAGAAAGTCAATAAGACTCAAAATGTTAGAAGTTTAACAAAATAAATGAACACAGTAATCAGGGCTGTTCATAGAAATTCATGTAATATAATAGAAGTAAATAGGATATATTTCTGTGCAGCTAAATTAATAACAGATGATGTCTTACCACAAAAACACAGGGCAGTAAGGGAAAGGAAGGGGAGAAATCAAATTCCATCATGAAAGTATGGAATAGAGAAAACTATAAAGCAATTAAGAGAAGACATGTCACTGCTAAAAGAGTACAAAAGAGGAAACATCAAAAATACTCAGAAAGATAGACATGATAAAAGCAACACACAGTATCAGAACAGATCAGAATCTATTGTAAACTATTGCAAAGAGTAAACAAAAAATATCAGCACAGGCAGAAAAACTTAGAAAATATGCAGATAAATATAAAGAAAAAGTACAAAATAAGCAATTTACTGATGACCCAAAAACATTTTATGGAGAATTGTGAAACAAGGCAAAAGGAAATGAAACACCACCGGATTAAGAATGCTCTCCTTCAAAAAAAGGAAGCCAATCTGGGGGCCCCCTGCCACAAACAAACTTTACAACAAAAGGAAGAAACTGTTGCAGAAAAGAGGAAAATCCCAGGATGCAAAAAACTCCCTTACCAGCCTCAGTAAGAAGCTGAGATCCCTCATAAAATCCTCCAAAGCTAGTTATGAAAATAAAATTGCCAAAGATTCCAAAGACAGCAACAAGGCATTCTATAGCTATGTCAAGAATCTAAATGTCAATGCTCAGATCTGCCCTGAGCTACAACTGAATGGCATTAAATATACTGATCCCAAGGATATTGCCAATATCCTGGCAGATCAATTTAGTGCCAACCCCCCCCCACCCTGTAAAGGGCCCATCTCAATACCGAAATATTGCCAAATTCCGGTAATAATAGCCACACTGGTAAACGCCATACTCTCCAAAGCTAAGAATGCAGCATCCATGGGACCAGATGACATCCCAGGCTGTGTACTACATGAACTATAAAATGAACTGGCACTTCACCTAAGTGTCATGTTTAACCATAGCCTCACCTCAGGCTTCGTGTCCACTGAGCGGCACACAGCTACAGTTATCCCACTCCAAAATGGGGGATCCACCTTGGATCCTGGGAACTACCGCCCAATCAGTCTGACGAGCCTGATCTGCAAAGGCCATGGAACGTATTATCATGGAACTTATAAACAAAGACATTGGCAACCTTCAAACACTGGACTCCACCCAGTTTGGGTTCGTGAAGGGCCAATCCTGTCTCCTGAACTTGATTGACTTCTTTGAATCAGTCTCCAGAGCCATGGACGAGGGTAAGGTGGTCCACACAGCCTATCTGGACCTCACCAAGGACTTTGACACCATCCCCCACTCTGGAATCATAGATAAACTTACTAAGCTGGGCATTAATTCCTACATCACTCAATGGGTTGTCAACTGGCTTACTGACAGAACCCACACTGTAAAAGTAGCTGACTCCAAATCCAGCTCCAGACAAGTGACAAGTGAAGTACCTCAGGGTTCAGTCCTGAGACTGCTCTTGTTTGGCATCTACTTCTCTAAAGTACAGGACAACACTAAGGGACTCTGGCTAACAAAGTTTGCAGATGACTGCAAACTGGGAGCCATTATTGAATCCCCAAATGATGTGGATATTCTACAAAATGGTCTTACAGAAGCAGATGCTTAGTGCCAGAGCTATGGACTCAAGCTCAATGCCAAGAAATGTATAGTTATCCCCTTTGGGAAAAAAAACATGTACCCATGAATTACCACATAGATGGCAGTACACTAAACACTGAAAGTTTGATAAGAAACTTAGGGACACAGGTGGACAGTGGTCTCACCTTCGATAACCACATCACCACAACAGTCAGGAAATCTTTCTATGTGGCACACCTCATCACTAAGGGCTTTTCATCCAGAAAAAATGATGTCATTGTCCCACTGTACTCATCCTTCATTAGACCCATTATAGAATACAATGCCCCATTTGGTAGGTACCTGTCAAGACATTTGCAATAACTGGAAAGGCCACAGAAATACCTCACTAAAAGAATCACAGGCCTAAAGCAGATGCCCTATGCTGAACGTCTAAAAAAACTCCAACTCTATTTTGTCGCATATCGTCTACTCAGAGGCGATCTCTGCTTAACATACAAGGCCATGCCAAACTCAGAGCTGTTGGACATGCTACACTTAGAGTAATCCCAGTACCTCAGAGACACACACTCCAGGGATCTAAACATTGTCATCACAATGAACAAAAGATGCTGGAGGGATAGGTTCCTGACCCAGAGACTCTCCAGACTATGGAATAGATGCCCATACATGTCAAGCAGAGCATCTCTTTGGTCCTCTTCAAAATGAACCTTGATGACTGGATGGGAGATAGGAAATTCACCCCGGGAATCACGTCAGTCGCCCTGCTAGACAGGGGTCCAGGGAAGTAATATTTGTAGGAAGAAATAGCCAGGGAATTGTTATGGCTAGGCTTGTATAGGCCCTAGGGCTGAAAGCCTAGTACCAACCTATGAACCTATGAATATTTTGGAAAAATATCTATGAAGATCCTGTGGAGTATGACAAAGATGGTGAATGGATAGAAGAAGTAAAAGAAAGAATAAGAAGTTCAAACATGCAGGATATGAAATGAGATGAAGAAATGGCCAGAGAAATTGAAACAAAATTAATAAAAGCTCCAAATTAGAAAGCTGTATTAACATCTTTACATGAAGATTTAGCCATGAGTAAGAACTGTTTATATGCACACCTTGAACAGATGCCAACCTGGTTAACAATAGGAAAAACAATACTCCTCCTTAAGAGTGAACCTGCAAGCTATCCTGAAAACTATAGACCAATAACTTCCAACGATGCATGAACTATACACTGGAAGTAATGCAGATAGACTTTATAGTCATTTAGAAGAAAACAGCAACAAAAGAAAGCCATATGGAACAAAGGATCATTCGTTGTTAAATAAAGTCATAATGGAGAACTGAAAAAAGGGGAAGAATCTAAGTATGGCATGGATAAAAGAGTGCTTACAAATATGTAAGATACACCCTACACTGATCAATTACATCATAGTGACCATGAAACAGTGGCAAACCACTTTACAATTAAGCTGTGATAAAGGACAAATTATTATTCCAAAGATAAAAATTCAAAGGGGGGATATTCCAGGGTTACACCACTGCTCTTTTGTCTTACACTTAACACATTAAGCTGTCTACTTCAGATTAGATCATGGCTACAATATAGCTCTCAGAAAACAACAAAGTGCAAAGACTTCTCATTTCTTTTGTGGATGATTTAAAACTATGTAGTTCATCACATTAGGAACTTAAAGCACAACTACAACTGGTCAAAACTTTCTCAGACGATAAAAGAATGGAGTTTGGTCTTGATAAATGTGCAAATGCAGAGTTTAAAGCAGGAAAGCTGCAGCACCAAGAAAATATCAGTCTGGGAGAGGAATGTGATATAAAAAAACTGAGCAAGAGGGAGTGTATAAATATTCTGGAATTGACGAAGGATCAAAAATAAACATGATCAAATGTGAATAAAATTAGTAAGGAATATTTTAGAAGACTAAAATTAATATTGAAAACAGGTCTGATATCTGGGAACAAAGTCCAGGCAATGAACCAATTTTCTCTTCCCATCCTAACTTACAGTAACTGTGATTGACTGGCCCCAAAAGGTATTGGATCAGTTGGACAGGAAAACAAGAAAAATACTTCATTGTTATCATATGATTTCTAAAAATTAGTGTATACCAAGATTATATATTCCCTGTTCTGAAAGAGTCATGGGCCTCCTCAAAATTAATTACATGTATAGATCAGCAATTGTAGGACTGCATACATTTGTGTTGACCTCACAAGATCCAAACATAGTGAAAGTTTTAAAACATGAGGAGAACGAGTCTAAGATGACTTCCCTGCTTAGTTTAGCTGAAGCATACCGGTGTCAAGAAGGAATGGAAATCAAACCAGAAGTACATAAAAATCAGACTGCAACTGAATGTGCCAAAAAACAAGAGAAAGAATATAAGGTGAAGGATCAGATGAAAAGGCAAGAAATGTGGAAAATGCATAAATATAGTTGCAAGTACAGAAAACCCTTGGGATAACCTCATGTTGATTAGACCGAGCACAGGAATGGTTAAGGAGAAGTGAATTTAAATCAAAAGATGAAATGTTAATATTAGTGGCCCAACATAATGGACTATGTACACGTTCATTTATGAAGTCCATTGAACATGTGGGAGAAACAGACAAATGCAGGTTTTGTAAAACAGGATTGGAAACAGTCTCCCATATTGTTGCTGGATGTGATACACTAATGGCAGAATGACTGTATACTGAAAGACATAATAATGTAGTAAGACTGTTGCACTGGGGATTATGCAAACATCATAATAATGAAGTAGGTGAGAAGCATTGGAAACTTGAGCCACAAAGCATTATAGAAAATGATGAAGTTTACATCACATGGGATCACCCATTACCAAGAGTTCAAAATATAGATTCAGGAAAACCAGATAAAGTAGTCCATGAAAAGAAGACAAAAGTAGCATTGATCATTGAAATTGCTACAACCAGTGACTGCAGTGACTTACGTACAGAGAGAGACACAAAGTCAAAAAATAGCAGGATTTATAGATAGAAATGAGTGCAATGTGGAAGAAGAATAAACAGACAGTTCCAATAGTAGTAGGAGCAATGGGTCTTATAAAAAAAAAAAAAGAATTTACAATCATACTTTGATATATTACCAATACATGTTCATAGTTTCATAGGTTCATAGGCTGATACTAGGCTATCTGCCCTAGGGCATTTATAAGCCTAGCCAGAGTATGTTTGGCTTATGCCACCCTTTTAGATTAGTTGACTGTGCCTCTGTATAGTAGGTCACAGAAGGTAGCCCTTTTAAGGTTTGTTTACTGTACCTCTGTCAAGCAGTGACACAGAAGAGATACCAAGGGTAAACTTATGATCTCCCATCCATTCGTCAAGATTTCTCTTGAAGAGGGTCAGTGAGGGGCTCTGCCTGACATGGATTTGGATTTTGTTCCAGAGTGAGGGGAGCCTCTGGGATATGAATCTGTCTCTCCAGCATGTCCTATTTATTTTTGTGCTGAGGTTCAGGTCCCTGGAGCGTGTAAGCTCTAAGGGATTTGGATTTCCTGAGGGGAAGCATGTCCATTAATTCTGGGTTGGACATGGCTTTATATGTCAGACACAGATCGCCTCTGAGTAGGCGGTACGCAACTGAGTAGAGCTGGAGTTTCTTTAGCCAAACTGCATAGGGCATCTGTTGAGCCCCTTGATCCTCTTGGTGAGATACTTTTGGGGTCTTTCCAGTTGCTGAAGGTGTCGGGTAAGGTACATCCCAAATGGGGATTTGTACTCAATTATGGGCCTGATAAGTGATGAGTAGAGGGGCACAATGACCTCTCTTGATCTAGATGTGAACCCTTTCATGATAAGGTGGGCTATATAGAAGGTTTTTCTAACCACTTTGGCAACGTGATTGTCAAAGGAGAGATTGCTATCTACTTGGGTCCCCAAGTCCCTAATTACTTCTTCCGTACTTAATGGATTACCACCTATGTAGTAATTTGTGGGCACTTTGTTTTTTCCAAAGGGGATGACTATGCACTTTTTGGCATTTAGCTTTAGGCCATGGCTCTGGTACCAGTTATCCGTCTCTGTGAGACCCTTTTGGAGGATGCTTGTGTCAGTCAGAGAGTCGATTATAGCACCCAGTTTGCAGTCATCTGTGAACTTGGTTAGCCATAGTCCACCTGTGTTAGCCTGTACCTCAGAGAAATATATACCGAACAAGAGAGGTCCCAGGACTGAGCTTTGTGGGACACCACTTGTAACTGGTTTAGAGTCTGACATGGCACCTGCTATTCTGATCATGTGGGTTCTATCCCTGAGCCAGTTTGCAACCCATCTTGTGACATAAGGGTTGATATTTAAGCTGGTGAGCTTATTTATGATGCCTGAGTGGGGGTATTGTGTCGAAGGCTTTTGCGAGGTCCAGGTAGGCTGTGTAGACTACCTTCCCTTCATCTATGGCTTTGGTAACTGTTTCAAAGAAGTCAACCAGGTTCAAGAGGCAAGATCTGCCCTTAACAAAGCAGAATTGGGTAGGATCCAGTGTGTAAAGGTTCCCAATGTCTTTGTTTATGATTTCCATGATGATATGATATGTTCCATAGCTTTGCAGACCAGGCTAGTCAGGCTTATAGGGTGATAGTTTCCGGGGTCTGTTGTGGAACCACATTTGTGGAGTGGGACCACTATTGCTGTACGCCATTCCTTGGGAACATATCCTGTAGTAAGGCTGCGATTCCACAGTGACTTTATATGAGGGTTTAGTTCTTCTTGGAGCTCATGTAAGACGCAGCCCGGGACACTGTCTGGTCCCATTGATTCTGTGTTTTTAGCTTTGGAGAGGGCAGCTCTCACCTGTGCATCTGTGATCTCAGGAAGGCTACACTCTGTTGGGATAGACATTTGCTCTTTTGGGGGGGAAGGGGGGGAGAAGTTTGCACTGAACCTTTCTGCCAGGATGTTGGCAATGTCTGTAGGTTCAGTGAATTTTTTGTCATTTTGCACTAACTCAGAGCATATGTGGGAGTTGCCTACCAGGTTTCTGACATAACTAAAGAAGGCCTTGTGATTATCTTTAGTGTCTTGTGCAATTTTTCTTTCAAAGCTGGCCTTAGAAGATTTTATGAGGGATCGTAGTTTCTTGCTAGTATTGATCAATGACGCATTCCCTTTTTGGGATTTTGCTCTGTCATGTAGTAGCTTTCTCCTTCTGTTGTATAGCTTATTTATGGCCGGGGTCCACCAGACAGGTCTCCTGCCTTTGGAGGAGTGAGTCTTGGTTTTATTTGGGATAGCATGCTCCATGCATTCCTGTAGGTGTCTATAGAATGCTTTTGTAAAGGATTCTGCATTTTGGGCCGTATCATCCACTGGCCTGGGGGCTTTGAAGGATTTGCCCCACCACCCCCTGCATGTAATTCCATATGACTTGCAGAATTAGTCAGTTCTGGGCACATTGCAGGTGCTGAGAAGTGCAGTTCTGGCTAACATCAAAGTTTGAAACAATACTAATTTCATGAACTTTAATCATACTTTGACTTAGGAATGGGGTTCATTCCCGTCATGGTATTAGAAACCCAAAAGACTTGGAGAAATTAATTACTGCAATACATCTTTAACATGAGTCCAAATATGCTGAGGTACTGAAAATATCTCTTCCTAAGCCTGTCTGGCAGCACATTAATAGAATTAGATCTTAGCTACATGTCCACTCAGCATCCACTGTACTATTTCCACATCAACTGTCTCTTTCACAAAAATGAGTAACCTGGGTTACATGCCAAAGCTCTTGAGACTACACGAACATCTTGTTACCCATGACAGTGTCCTAGTTATCACTGACTCAACTGTCACATAATCTCATGTACCACTTAAAGCTGATCAATGATAGAGTCATGTTGAACAGTCTCTTGGTTTTAAACTGTCACTATGGTTTTTAGATCACTCCACCCCAAGTACACAATGACTTGGTCGTTATTGATATGGGAGTTATTAACCCTAGACATTCCACCCTGGAAGAGTTGAAGACAGACATAACTGAGCTGTCATTACATGTGACTAAAGCTATGAAAAAAATATGTCTTCATCACAATCTTGACTTTAAAAAAGATGCTGCAGTTCCACCAATAGATAACTGACTTAACAAATGGATCGGTAATCAGTGTCATTTTAGGTTGACATATGTATAACAGAAGAAGAGCTAATGGTTTCTGACACTGCCTGTTCCACCAGGGATGGCCTGTACCTATCACCTCAGTTCTTGTTTAGTTTGGTTACATTTTCTACCTGCATTATGACATTTTTAGGCAGAGTCAGTCTTCTAGACTCTGTACCTTGACAATATTGTAATCATGCCTATATCATCTTAGTGCTGGACAATTCTAGAAGTCTGAACAAGAAAATGGCCAAGACTAAGACCTTTCTGACTCTTTTTCCCCCTTTTTGCTTCATCCATTCCAGCCATCCCAGTGTATCTGTCCATCACTGCTCAACCAGTTCCTGTTTCCACCCCCCTGACTTTCTCTGACTCAGGGCTGGGGCTAGTATGGATCTTAAGGGTGTTCTGAGTGGTTATGCTGTTGACTGCTTCTGATAAGGAATTTTTTATGTAATGACCTAATTTCATTTGCCCCACCACCGCCTGCATTTTTCTATTCCATCCGAGGGCTACTCCTCTCTGTTGAAAACTGTTGTCTCACTGTTCTGAGAGACTGATATGCAAATATACAGAGCTGAGTATATTTTTCTGGTTTTAGAGTTTGTACTGTTAGTTGTTGCTCAAATCTCTGTTGAAACTGCCCCCCCCCTATTTTCTGCCTTGTCTTCAGTTGGTAAAACTGGTTTTCACAGCTTGTGTGTTATCTCACTCAAGGATCACTTAATTGGACCTGTTAATAACAGCTTGCATTTAATTGCTGGAACCTGTGTTCTGAGAGACTGCTTTTCAGACTATCTGCAAATATACAGAGCTGAGTATATTTTTTTGGTTACAGAGTTTGTTAATTGTTGCTTAGATCTCTGTTGAAACTGTTGTCTCACTGTTCTGAGAGACTGATCGGCAAATATACAGAGCTGAGTATATTTTTCTGGTTTTAGAGTTTTACTGTTAGTTGTTGCCTAGATCTCTGTTGAAACTGTCCCCCCCCCCAATTTTCTGCCATGTCTTCAGTTAGTCTAACTGGTTTTCACAGCTTGTGTGTTATCTAGCTCAAGGATCACTTAATTTGACCTGTAACAGCCTGCATTTAATTGCTGGAACCTGTGTTCTGAGAGACTGCCTTTCAGACTATCTGCAAATATACAGAGCTGAGTATATTTTTTTTGGTTACAGAGTTTGTTAATTGTTGCTTAGATCTCTGTTGAAACTGTTGTCTCATAGTTCTGAGAGACTGATCTGCAAATACATAGAGCTGAGTATATTTTTCTGGTTTTAGAGTTTGTACTGTTAGTTGTTGCTCAGATCTCTGTTGAAACTGTTCCCCCCCCCCCATTTTCTGCTGTGTCTTCAGTTAGTATAACTGGTTTTCACAGCTTGTGTGTTATCTAACTCAAGGATCACTTAATTTGACCTGTTAGTAACAGCCTGCTTTTAATTGCTGGAACCTGTGTTCCGAGAGACTGACTTCCAGACTATCTGCAAATATACATAGCTGAGTATATATTTTTTTGGTTATAGAGTTTGTAAATTGTTGCTTAGATGTCTTTTGAAACTATTGCCTCACTGTTCTGAGAGACTGATCTGCAAATATACAGAGCTGAGTATATTTTCTGGTTTTAGGGTTTGTACTGTTAGTTGCTGCTTAGATCTCTGTTGAAACTGTTTTGCCCCACCCACCCTTCCTATTTTGGTTTGTAGTTTAAATTTGGTGGCTTTTGCAGTTGCCCGCCCCACTGCAGATTTGATCTGGGACACTCCCCCAGTCCCATCTCTTTACCACATTCTACCTAATAAACTCTTTCTGCACTTGCTTTTAGTCCCTTTTAATTTAATTGCATTTTTTAAACTGTGTTTAGTCTAATATTGCTACATACTCAAGTGTGCTAGATTGCACTGCATGTGAATTGTTTCTACTACTGTTTTTGCTACTTTTCTGTAAAAAAAACTGAAGCCTGTTTCCTACCTTTCCTGTAACTAGTGTTTCAGATAAAGATTTGCTGTATCCAGGACTATATGTAAGCTTCTGAGCCCCCCAAGCCTTTCTGTGTTGGAGGGAAGCCTTCTAGCTTATCAGTGGGAGTGGTAAGCACTAGGTAACCTGTCTACCACATAAGGAGTGGTTCTGGCCCAGAAATTGTAGTTATTGGCCGTTTGGGCAATCTCTTCCATCTCTCTCAACTTTCTGATTTGAAACCTGCATTTGCACTTGTTTCTGTCCTGTAACTCGTCTAGTGCAGGTACAGTTTCTTAGTTTTAACACTTAAATTTGCTTATTCATGCGCAGCACTTGTTCAGAATTTGTAAGCACTAAATAAGCTGCTAATTACTATAGCACTCAATCTTCCTCATTACCTAGAGGAAAACAGTTTTTGTACTTACTTTTCTCACTTGCTTAAAGAAAAACAGCTCTTGTACTCACTTTCCTCACTTATCTAGAGGAAAATAGTTTTTTATTCAGGCATGTCCAAGGGTCAGTTCCCAGTGTTCTCTCCTGTCTATCTGATGAATCTGGGCAGCTTGACGCAATGTAGAAATTGCCTCATGTACACAGACAACCCTCTCCTCCTACCACCCAACACTACAACCTGTGAGAGATGCACTTATCTAGCCAAATAGGAGATAAAGCTCTCTCCAACCAAGACGGAACTTGACAGTCATGAGGAGAAGGTAAACATTTGCACCACACCACACTCATCACATAGTCTCACTAAATCTACACCACCAAAATCTACACATAGTAACAGAAAAACATTCACAGAAGATCTCAATAATCTGTCTAAGCAACAGAGACCTCCAAAGCAGAAATGCAAGCAACCTCCACCCCCCAACACAACCCAAATGACACATAGCCCACAGACTCAGTGTGCCTCTCAACCACAGCCAATAAGGCTAAACAACGTACCCAACACACTAGTCATAGGTGACTCTATAGTCAGGCACACTGATATCCCACTCACCAGGCTAAACAAGGAGAAGGTTACTGTCAGCTGCCTGTCGGGTGCCAGGATCCACCACATAACCCACGGACTCATGTCACTCCACAACAAGTACAAATATGACTCTGTCATTGTCCATGTTGGTGTGAATGACCTGAGATGTAACTCACTGGACTACATGAAAAGAGACACGGAAGAGCTCTCTGATCTTGTAGCCCAGGCAGGTATGACCCTAGCACTGAGTAGCATTCTGCCATTGCCCAGAATGACACCGCAGTACAAGGACAAAATTATTGACTTCAACAATTGGCTAAGCTTCTAGTGTCATTCTAAGGGGATCCAGTATCTGTCTGCTTGGGATGACATGGTCGACAGACCATGATGCTTTGCCACAGATGGCCTGCACCTGTCGCCCCTGGGATTCTGGATACTGGTTAAGGCTCTTGCTGCCCCTATAGTGCCTTTTTTAGCCAAGGTTCAAATAACAAATTCACCACCATAACAGGAATAGGCAAGCAAAAACTGAGGGTAATGCTACTCAATGCTAGAAGTCTAAATCTCAAAATGCACTAACTCGAGGCACTTCTTAAAATGGAGAACATCGATATCTGTGCAGTGACTGAGACCTGGTTCAAGGCTCCAGAGAGCACCCCTGCACTACCAGGTATAACTCATACCACACTTTTCGGCCATGTAACCTGGACAGAAACACCAAAGGCGGAGGTATGTCCATATTCATTAAGGATATCCACACCTCCAGGCTAGTTGCTCAGTATAATGCATCCGAGGTTATCCAAGTGCAACTAACTCTGGGCAAAACTGCAATCCAAATTATAGCTTGCTACAGGTCCCCCACCATGCCCCAGGATTCCCACTCCTCTTTTCTTGATGTACTGGAAAATATTTGGGTTCAACCAAACACCCTAATAATGGGCGACTTCAACTACCCCACCATTAACTGGGAAAACTACTCATGTACCAACTCCTTAGCTCAATGCTTTCTGGAATTCAGAAACTCCAATGGCCTGGATCAACTTATCCACACCCCCACCAGGGGCAACAATATCCTAGACCTAGTCATTACCAACATGCGTGACCGGTGTTCCACACCTGAAGTCAACTCCTCGTTGGTCCGATCCAACCATAAGCTAATCACCCTTGATATCCACATTCTGCCCCCGCCCCCCATTAAGGAAACCACAGTAAAAAATGTCTCCAAAGCCAACTTCATGCTTCTTAAGACAGAAATGGTGAACCTCATGACACCCATGCAGATGGACAATACAGTTACAACTGCTGAATCCTACACAAATGCACTCTATAAGCACTTACACAAGTGCATGGATCGTGCTATCCCAAACAGAACCAAGATGCTATCCTCCAAAAAAAGGAAGCCAATCTGGTGGTCCCCTGCCACAAACAAACTGTACAATAGAAGGAAGAAACTGCTGCGAAAGAGAGTAAAATCCCATGAGTGGAGGAGCTCCCTGGTCAGCCTCAGTAAGAAGCTGAGATCCCTTATAAGATCAACCAAAGCTAAACGAAAAAACTAAAAATGAACACTTAATGCATATCCCAGCTGCTCGGGTCAATGAAGGCAGTCCACAAAATATAATACCACCAATAATTCCAAACACGACTCAGGAAGTCACTCCAAACGAAATAAAGTGAATAAGTTTATTCCAAAATATGAACAGGACACAAAAACCCGATTGAGGGCTTTCGTCTCCACACAGGAGACATCATCAGAATCAACATTAACAATTTTGACAGCACTTTTATACCACTACCAACACACTAATTGACATCAATAAAACAATTGAACAATTGTTTACTACAATTCCTTAAAGATGTACACAGACTAGTACCATATTGGAACATCACTTACTGGATACCTCACGAGTAAATATCTATAGCATTACTTGTCATTGTCAAGTAATGTCTATATATAAATAAATAAATAAATAAGTATATATATATATATATATATATATATATATATATATATATATATATATATATATAACCCTATAAATATACAAAATTAATAAATCAATAAATATTTAAAAACTACTATGGACATAATATATAATATGTATAATAATGTAAAATCTATGGAAAATCTATAAAATCTATAAAATTATAAAATCTTGTCATAAAAATATGAAATATAAAATATATACATGAATGTAAACCTTATATTATCTACCTTTGTATGCTTTTTTTGGGTCAAGTGCCAATAATTTTAAGGATGGTACTATAGATATATTATCGTTGAGACCCCTACTACCGCATGCATCTAATTTTAGTTGCCATACCATCTCCCTGTATGCAAGTCTTGTTTCCCAATCACCACCTCTGTCTAGGGGGTTCCACTATTTCCAGAACTCAGAACTTAAAATTAGCATTTTGGCATACAAGTGAATGTCTCTAAAGTGCATTTTTTAAATATTTATTGATTTATTAATTTTGTATATTTAGAGGGTTATATATATATATATATATATATATATATATATATATATATATATATATTTATTTATTTATATATAGACATTACTTGACAATGACAAGTAATGCTATAGATATTTACTCGTGAGGTATCCAGTAAGTGATGTTCCAATATGGTACTAGTCTGTATACACCTTTAAGGAATTGTAGTAATTAAACAATTGTTCAATTGTTTTATTGATGTCAATTTGTGTGTTGGTAGTGGTATAAAAGTGCTGTCAAAATTGTTAATGTTGATTCTGATGAGGTCTCTGGTGTAGAGACGAAAGTGCTCAATCTGGTTTTTGTGTCCTGTTCGTGTTTTGGAATAAAATTATTCACTTTATTTCATTTGGAGTGACTTCCTGAGTCGTGTTTGGAATTATTGATGGTATTATATTTTGTGGACTGCCTTCATTGACCCGATCATCCAAAGCTAGCTACGAAAACAAAACTGCCACTAATTCCAAGGACAACCACAAAGCATTCTATAGCTATGTCAAGAATCTCGATGGCAACTCCCAGATCTGCTCTGAGTTACAGCACAAAGACAGGAAAATGACAGAACCAACTGATATTGGCAACATCCTGGCAGATAGGTTCACTGCTAACTTTACCCCCCTCTCACCCACTAAAAGGCCCATATCGATACAGGAAGAATGCAGAGTCCCTGTAATCACAACTACGCAGGTAAATGCTGCACTCTCTAAAGCCAAAAACACAGCATCCATGGGACCGGACAACATCCCAGGCTGCGTTTTACATGAACTTCAGAATGAACTGGCTCCCCAATTAAGCACCATGTTCAGTAATAGCCTTGCATCAGGCTTTGTGCCCACTGAATGGTGCACAGCAACAGTTATCCCACTCCACAAAGGGGGAGCCACTACTGATCCTGGCAACTATTGACCTATTAGGCTGAAGAGCCTGGTCTGCAAGGCCATGGAACATATCATCATGGAACTCATAAATAAAGACATTGGTAACCTCCAAACTCTGGATCCCACCGAGTTCAGGTTTGTGAAAGGCAGATCATGCCTCCAGAACCTGATCGACTTCTTTGAGTTAGTCACCAAAGCCATAGATGAGGGTAAGGTGGTTCACACAGCCTATCTTGACCTCGCCAAGGATTTTGACACCATCCCCCATTCTGGAATTATAGCTAAACTCACTAAACTAGATATAAATCTGTACGTCACAAGATGGGTTGCCAACTGGCTCACTGACAGAACCCACACTGTAAAAGTTGCAAACTCCAAATCTGACCTCAAAACAGTGACAAGTGGAGTTCCACAGGGTTCCTTCCTGGGACCTCTCCTGTTTGGTATCTACTTATCTGAAGTACAGGCTAACACAGAAGGCCTCTGGCTAATGAAGTTCGCAGATGACTGAAAATAGTCAAGTCCCCAAATTATGTGGACATCCTACAGAAGGGTCTCGCTGAGACAGATGCCTGGTGTCAGAGCCATGGCCTCAAGCTCAATGCCAAAAAGTGCAGTGTCATCTCCTTTGATAAAAACTCTGTACCCATGAACTACCACATAGGCAGCGATCTACTTAACACCAAATGCGTGATAAGAGACCTTGGGACCCAGCAGGACAGTAGTCTCTCCTTTGATAGTCACATCACCACAGTAGTCAGGAAGTCCTTCTACGTGGCACACCTCATCATAAAAGGGTTCTCATCCAGGAAAAAAGAGGTCATTGTTCCCCTCTACTCGACAGTCATTAGACCCATTATAGAGTACAATGTCCCTTTTGGAATGTACCTCACAAGACATCTGCAGCAGCTGGAAAGGCCACAGAAGTACTTCACAAAGAGGATTACTGGCCTCAAACAAATGCCCTACACTGACCACCTCAAAAAACTCCAGTTTTACTCCATAGCATATCGCCTACTCCGAGGTGATCTCTGCCTAATATACAAAGCTATGTCAAACCCAGAGCTGTTGGACATGCTACATCTAAAGAAATCCCAATCCCTCTGAGCTAAACGCTCTAGGGACCTAAACCTTGTCACCACAATAAACAGGACATGCTGGAGGGATAGATTCCTGTCCCAGAGACTTCTCATACTATGGAACAAGCTGCCCATCTATATCAAGCAAAGTTCTTTGTTAGCACTCTTCAAGAAAAATCTTGAGGAGTGGATGGGAAATAGGAAATACACCCCGGGATCACTTCTGTGTCTCTGCTTGAAAGTGGCACAGGAAAATAACTTTCTTGGGTGGCGTAAGCCAGGGAACCTTGTTGGCTAGGCTTATGTAGGCCCTTGGGCCAATAGCCTTGTATCTACCTATGAATCTATGAACCTAGACAAATGTACAACCCCTGGGGTAGGCACACTCATCCCTTCTAGGCCTTACTAACACCTGAGCACATAGGTATCTGCATAATTACTGAAATCTGGTTTCAGCATAGTGAGATAACTTCCTCTTTATCTGGGCTTAGTGTCTATTACTCCTTCCGATCATCTGACATGGGTATCAACAAACTAAACATGAAAAGAAAAAAAACTTCTCACAACAGCAACTAATGCCAAATTCTCCATAATATAATCTCAAAATGGTCTACAAAGAACTTGGACATAAAACTAAAAGTCACCAAGCCAAGCATGAAGTAAAAATTCCATCTCTTCCAAAGACTGTCATAAAGCTTTCTTAAACTATGTTAGTAAACTCAGAGGAAACCAGTATTGTAAGATCTACTCTGAAATGGCACAACATTCTTCAAACTAAACTCCAAACAAGAGGATGACACATGTAAGTGCAGATAAATTCAGTTCTAATTTCCCGTCCCATCCCCTCCCTCATTTTTGCCATTTAGTTCTTAGTCCTCACTTCTCCTCAAGATTAAATCTGAACAGGTCTTAAACATTTATAGTAAAAAATAAATTACAACACGACTCAGAATGGTACAATAAAAGCAAATAAAAAGTACCAAGCCAGCAAGGCTTAAAATAAAACCAATTTTTAATATACAAGAGAACAAGGTAAAACAAAGTAAGCGCTTTCACGGTTCTCATACCGCTTCATTAGACATTCTCAATACAGAAAGAAAGCAATTAAATAAGATTACAAAGAAACAATCAAACCAATAAAAGACCAGCCTCTAATTGAAAGGACTATACTAGTGTTTCAGAGGGCTACAAACTACAAACTACAAAACAAATAGACTTGTTACATATGGACCTGCAACAACAGAAGATCCAGATGACAGGCATAGAAGAAGCTGTGAATGACATGGAAAATAGAATACAAGAAGAGGAAATCAACATTGAGTTTCTGCTGAAACAAAATACACATTTACAAACAAAGCTGGATGACCTGGAAAATAGATCTAGGCGCAATAACATTAGGATTTTTGGACTGCCAGAAAATATTGAAGGTAAGAATATTACTTCTTTTTTAACAACATGGCTCCCTAAAACTTTAGATTTACCAGAAGCATTCTCTTTTGGTATCGAAAGAGCACATAGATCTATAGCTAATACTAACTAACAAAAACTATCCTAGATCAGTTATAGTTAGATTTCTATCATCTTTTGATAAAGAGATGGTTCTTAAATCTGCTTGGGCTAAAGCTCCTGTTAAGATTAATGAAACAACTGTGTTTTGACAATGACTATTCTTCCATGGTATTAGCTAAAAGAAAAGTTTTTCTGCCACTAATAAGGGAGCTTAAAAAAGCACAGTTTAAAACATACTTTCTGTTTCCTGCCAAGCTTAAAATCTTCCTTCCTGATGGTCCTAAAATTTTCGATGACTTAGACTCTGCTTTACTGTTTATCAAAAAAAATAAGATTTTGGAAAAAATAGAAGAAATGGAATGGGCTAGTCCTTCGTTAAAGAGACTGGCAACTGAAACTTCGTGGAAGACTTCAGAGAAGAAGAAGAGACTAAAAAACAAATGATTTGTACTATGTTTTTTTTTTTTTTTTTCTCTCATCATTTTATTTTATTATTAATCTTTTTAAATATAGTTCCTGCATTTCCAAGAAGCAACAAATATTTTGAAAAAGATTTAATCAAAGTTATTCTCTGTGTGCAAAGAAATGTTTTGTTTCATAACTAGTCAAAATATCTGGAGATTTAATGGCAAGCTGTGATTTAACTTGTTTCTCTTTCTGAAGAGGAAAAATAAGGTCAGTAATTTGATACATATTTTTTCCTTTAAAAGTTTATATGTTCTTCAAATGCTATTCCTAATTATACTTTCTTGATTACACTGCTTATGCTTGTTTGTAAATAATCTGTCATGCTTTAACTAATAATAATTAGAACTAAATAATAGTAAATAATATGTTTTATTTTTAACTCTATTAATATAAACAGTAAATAATATTCTATTGTATATACTTCTTATAGCTTTCTCTTACATTTTTTTTATTTCTGTCTTACAGCCTTTTACTTTCTACTCTCTTTTTCTTTTCTTTATTAATATATAGAAATACTTTTGATCATATAGACACAGTAAATAATAAGATTCGCATAGGAGTTGAGTTGGGACAAAAATGTTGAGTTTTGTTACTTATTAATAATTTTGGGCTTGATTTCACTTACATAGAGTCTGTAATAACCTGTAGAATGCATTGTGAAGGTTTTGTCATGTTTAAATGCATTTACACTGATAAATGAATGTTTGTCACTAGTTTTTAATAAGTTTCCCGCCAAAATGTTAAGAGAGACAATCTGGGATGTGGGCTGTCTCATGCACAGTGTCCATGAGCTACTTCAAAAGCTTCAATTCTCAGAATTCTCACAGAGAAGCTAAAAGCAGCTGGTCTTACCTTTGACCTAGATATCACACTGACACATCACAGATACAGGAATAGCAGATTAATAATATGTGTTAAAAACCTATGTCCCAAACATATACATTACTATAACTCATTTAATTCATCTGATTGACAAGCATAAAACATTTTATAACTCTATACTGGAAGAAATTGTCATGTGATATATTTTAAAGCAGTAGTATAGCATGTTTGTAAAATCTGGTTACTAAAATGTGTTTGCTGTGCATTATTTTGTATAAAGCAGACGGATTTATTGAAGGGACAGCAATGTAAGATGGTGCTCAGTAAAGATACAACTCAGTGAGATCATATATATATATATATATATATATATATATATATGTATGTGTGTGTGTGTGTGTATGTATGTGTGTGTATGTGTGTGTGTGTGTGTGTGTGTGTGTGTGTGTGTGTGTGTGTGTGTGTGTGTATGTGTGTGTGTGTGTGTGTGTGTGTGTGTGTGTGTGTGTGTGTGTGTGTGTGTGTGTGTGTGTGTGTACATGTGTATATATATATATATATATGTGTATATGTGTGTGTATGTGTGTATGTATGTATATATATATATATATATATATATATATATATATATATGTGTGTGTGTGTGTGTGTGTGTATGTGTGTGTATGTAGATATGTATATAAATGTTTCTGAGAATCTGCTTAACTATGAAGTATGATTTATAACCATTTCTATGAATACAATATTTTATTCTATTGGCAATAATGAGTTTGAGTAAATGCTCATATACAAGCAATTCAAGGTTTTTTGGAAGCTGTTAACTGTATTTACATGACAGAAAATAGATGCATCCTAATATATGTAATGTCTGAATCATATTAGCCAAAGTTTTTGATTTAAATGAATGTTAGAACTTATTTTTCTCTCCTCTTGATTTCTAACATCAAGATTATTTGAATGCTATTTGAATACAAGTGTTTTATATTACATGGATGTATATAGTAGTATGAACAGTTTTTAAAAAAAAAAAAAAAAAAAAAAAGGTTTATTTTAGTTTATATGATGCTGTTTTACCAAATGTGTAGTCTTGTCTTGCTAGATAATTGAATTGAAAACTGTTAACTTCAGTTAAATATAACTAGTATTAAATTGATAAGGTGGTAGCTGACGTACTGCTGCTTAGGGTAGGGGGTTAACTTGAGTGGTAAATACTACTCTAAGTTGGAGTTTACAACTCCAGGCTGGATGCAAGGTTTAATCCTAACATTATTTTCACTTGTTCATTGTTATTTGTATATAGTTTTGACATCCACAATATATTTTGTACATTCATTGTCACTACAAACAAAATTGAATCCTATACGAAATCCCATAAGAGATTCAATAAATACAGCTATATTTAAAGGTACACCTAAAGGAGGAGATGTAACATTACTTATCTTGTCATTTGTTATTTTGATCATAAGATTCTTAAGTTTTAAAAATGCCAAATAACATCTTTAAAAGGAATTTCTTTAAACATTAATGGATTGAATAATCCATGTAAAAGGGCAAGCCTAATAAGATACATTAATTTACATAAGGCCAACTTAGTCTTCCTACAAGAAACCATCTCTTGAAAAAAGATATTGATAAACTAGCCACAAACAAATATACAGTATTGGTTAGTTCAGAGCACACTCAGAAAAAAAGAGGAGTGGCTATTTTATGGAATAAAAGTATGCCCATTCCTAAAACCATTAAGTCTTATCAGGATGACAAAGGAATGTTTTGTATGGTTACAATACAAATTAATGGGAAGACTTACACTTTAATTAATGTATATTGGATACCTGGAATTGGTATTAATACAGTGAAACATCATCTTGATAAGATCATATCATTCTCTATAGGAGATATTATATTAGCTGGTGACTTTAATTGTATACTACATGAAAGTGATACTACCACTATAGGAAAGAGAAGAATTACATCTAATGCAAAACATTTAAAGGATTTTGCTAATTCTTATCATTTGAATGATATTAATAATCAGATAGATTCAAAATCATTACCATACACCTTTTTTCTAACAGATACAAAACTTATTCAAAAATAGATAGGGTCTTTATTTCTAACCAGATGGTAACAGATTTAATTAATTCCAAAATCATTTCATGTCCTATATCTGATCATAATTCAATTGTTTTTGAATTCATGATAAAAAATACTCATAATGTTCAGATCAAAAGGATACCAGCATACTTAACTCAACTAAAAGACTATAAAGAATATATACTTTCAGAAGTAAAACATTTTTTAGACATAAATAACACTCCTGAAGTCTCCATTGTTTATGTTTGGGATGCCTTAAATTCATATCTATATGGACAAAGTATCAGATGGTATAATAATAAAAGGAAATCTTGGGATAAGGAATTGTTAGATATTCAAAGTAAATTAGACTCTTATAAACATAATAATAAAGAAAATATTATGGACAAGAAAGTTATTGAAGAAATAAACAAACTAAATGAGAAATACAAAGAAATTTTAACTCATAAAGTTAAAATAACTTTAGAGAAATACAAGTTTTGTCTTATTCAATAAGCCCCAAATACTTACATAGACTTAAAAATAAAACAAAAGATTGAATAAACAAAACCATATCAAAGAAATCTTTTCTCTAAGGAAAAGAAGAATGTTTCTAGTATACCAGAAATACTAGATGAATTTAGAAATCACTTTCACAAAATTAACCATAATAATATTAACATGGAACCTAAAGATAAAATAAAGGAGTTTATAACCACAAATATGAATAAAAAGCTTAATAAACAACAGATTAAACTATTGGACAAGGGTATTTCATATACAGAAGTTATTACACAAATAAATAAGCTTAAATCAAACAAAGCACCGGGTAATGATGGTATTATACCAGAGATATATAAAATCATTTCTAAAAATACATATTCATTAATACATAAGGTTTTTATTTTGGCCCAAACTGAGTTAATAACCCCCCCCCATCTTGGCAATATACATTTATTTCACCAATTTTAAAACCTAATAAAGATCCAACTAGATGTTCTTCATATCGGCCCATCGCATTACTTAATGTTGATTATAAAATGTTTATGAATATCTTTGCTGATAGATTGAAGACAATCATTCCCGGCATTATAGGTATAGATCAGACAGGCTTCATTGTAAATAGAAATACTTTTGATAATATAAGAAGAACTTTAACATTAATAGATTTTGCAAATAGGAAAAAGAAAGATGTAACACTTATTAGTCTTGATATAAGTTCAGCATTTGATTCAGTAAGTTGGGACTATCTGTTTACCTTAATGAAGTGCACAAACTTCTCGGATGCATTTGTAAATCTAATTGAACATTTATACAAAGGAACGTTGGCTTATATTAAGGTAGGAACATATGTTTCACAAAAATACCCATTCTTAAAGGTACAAAACAAGGATGTCCACTTTCTCCACTATTATTCACTTTAGTAATGGAGCCTTGGGCTAATTTGATCAGAAACAGTACTGACATAGAGGGTTTTGAAATAGATGAAAATACAACATCCAAAATTCAACTTTTTGCAGATGATGTTCTAATTACATCAGCAGGATCTAATTCTTCTATACAGTCTCTATTTGATAACATGATGAATTTTAAAAGTATTTCTGGTTTAATATTCAATGAAGAAAAACTAAAATACTACCTATATATACACGAAAAAATATTCTCATTAGTGATTTTACTAAATATGTACCCAATTCAGGTCAGATAACTTATTTAGGTATAATACTATCTAAAGATATTAAATCTATTATATATAATAATTATAATACCTGTTTTCTTAATATACAAAATCTTTTTAATACCTGGAATAATATGTTTTTACTATGGAGGAGAGACTTACAATTTTAAAATGATAATATTCCCAAGATTTTATACTTAATACAATCAATAATACTTCCACCTACAAAATAATTATCAAGAAACTGAACACACTAATGTTAAATTTCTTATGGGCACCTAATAGACCTAGGATTGCATTAAAGAAACATACTAATAGCTGGTCTCAAGGGGTATTTCTTTTCCAGACTTTAATTTATATACTATCTCTGCTATTGTAAAAGTTATTACTTTATTAATAGATCAGTCATATGTCACAAAATGGAAAGATTATTGGGAGCTAATTAGTATACACTTCATGAAAATCTCCTTAACACATAAAAATATGATTGTAAATAACTCCATGTTATGGTTACTAAAGGAATTTTGTACTTCACCTATTACACCTAAACATATGGTTTGTTACCCATTAAATATTATTATTAGTTATTGTAACTTTATATTCATGCACCCTAAGTATAGGGAATGGAATTTTATTGTATTTCCTATAATGTATACTCAGGGTATGCTTTTGTCATCTACATCTGAAGGAACTCATTTAGCTATAGATAATGATCTAAAGTACTGGTATCAGTTGATATCTGATAATAAAGTTAAAAATCTAGATTTCTTAAAACAAGAATTTGATCTAAGAGAAACTTGCTGGTTAGAGGTTCAGACCTTTAGACAACATCTCATTAATAAAATAGATTTAATGTCTATAACTGTTAAAGAATCTATTCCAACACTGATTGATTACTTGATATTAAATTTACAACATAAAGTTTCTGATAAAGGTAAACTTTCATACATACATAAAGTTATCAGACAAGAAACTTTTTACAGTGTAGATTCATACTGGAATTATTTCACTTCTATTAATGGGGACCCACCAAATCTACAAGATAAACAATATATATTGGAATCTGCTTATAGAACTACGTCTTCCATTGTCTGGAGACTTTATACATGGAAATTTTTACATAGATCTTTTTATACACCTTTGATGATGAATAAAATAAATAATAAAGATAATCTATGTAAGAGATGTAATGTAGAAATTAATGCTGACTGGGCTCATATGTTTTATGACTGTATAAAATTGAAAGAATACTGGAAGTCAATTAATGAATTTTTGCAGGCTCTTTTACAGATAATTTCATTATTTCTAAATCTCTTATATTATTCAACACACCTGTACCTCAAAGTGTTAAAAGGTTAAGCTTCCCTTGTTATGGTCTATTCTAGCAGTGGCTAGGAAAATAATAACTAGAAATTGGATTTCAGATACACCTCCTTCGTTCAATGAATTTAAAAATGTTATGAATATAGTGTGCCATATGGAAATAAACACAATTAGGACTAGAACAAATAGAAAAACATCTTATTTTATTGTATGGGATAATTTACAAAATTTGTTAAAAAAAATTTAATTTCAATAGCATGGTATTTTAGTTTAATTAATTGATCTGATTGTAGTGGATGTCTTTGTAAATACTTTAGTTGTTTTGTTGAATATTATAATAATACCTATTTTTAATTACTTGTATAAAATTGTTATGATATTTCTCTTATATGTTAAAACAATAAACCTGTTTTGAAAAAAAAAAAATCAATCTTCTCCTTAAAACTTCTTTTTGCAGGGGCAAGCTCCCCACACTCCTCAAATGTATATATACCTATTCTGAGATCACTATACTTCATAGAAAAAGGCATCTTGGACTTAATATATGTAAGTCCTATCTTTTGTCCAATCAGATTCTGTGTTTCGGGACTTGCTGTAGTGGGTCATGACATTTCAAATGGTTACTGTAGAATGTATGGCACAGCATCTGGAGCTTCTCCAGACATTGCTGCTGTGACTAGTAGCAGTAAGGTCACATGATTAATGTTTACCTGTAATATAGGATGCTACTGTACCTTTAACCCTAATAAAATCTAATATGTGCACACAAGATTTCTGGCAAACTGTGACTTTACCATTTACCTTTAAATGCAATTTCCTGGACTGCTTTGCATTGTGCTTCTGTATGTTGTACTATAGTGGATCAATATGCTTTATGGTTAATTGATAGCATACTATGGCCTGGGACCATAGGTTATTCTTTGCACTGACCCATAATAATTACTGCAGATATAAGGCAGTGGTCAGAGAGCAGTGCATGCAGTGAGATGTGAAAGCTTTCTGCTTTCTTGCTGTTTGTTATGCACAAGCACCACCCTAATAGCCATCTAGGTGTCTGATATTATGCTGCATTCTGTTCCTGTTTAGCTTACATGAATAACAGAGGAATATTTGGAAGGCAGGTGTTATTATCTTTCCTTAACATGATTGATGCCTGTCAAACCCTACTTATTTTTGTTTTTGTGATGCAGTGAGTGCAGTTATGATCCAAAATCTACAGTCGTTGTTTACCCTGTGCTATTCTTTTGCATGTACATTCTTGCATATGACCTTTAGTTTGGAGATTTTTACTCAAGAAAGTGACTTTAGGATGCTTATTTATATTTGCACTGTAGTAAATTATTGTGCTGTGTTCTGTCTCATTGGCACAATATGTAGACAAGCCTCTCAATCTGCAGACATTGAAAATAGGAGCAAAGGAACTTGAAAAACATGAACATCCAACTAAAAAATCTGAACATCTAATTAGCATATACTTTGAATATCAAATAGCCCATAATTCCTCCTGCATCCTGTAGGAATGTGGGATACCACTCAGAAATACGTTTAAAAAGCAGACAGTAACAAAAACGATGGGAAAATATAAATACATTTTCAAAGAGACTGTATAAAATCTGTAAATTTTATTGAAATCTATTGTAACATTCTACCACATAAAGTCATTTAGTTTTGAAGGGAATTGTAAGATGAGTATCCATTTTCTTTAAATTATTGTTGTTACTAGTATGTCAGTCATGTAGTCTTGGTTTCTGTGCACCTGAAAGATTCACAGAAAAAATGATCCTAAGTATTTCTTTCTTCCACATCACACCTCCAACATTTGCTGGCTACCTGAGAAAAAAATCTTTGGAGTCTACTTGGGGTATAAAAATACCTATGTGAACACTTCCAAGCAAAGATCCTAAATCTTCTAGACTTTGTTGCATATTTGGGAGACATACATGTATCCCCCCATTATTTCTTTAGAAATTGCTTTGTCCACTCTCTCATCCCAATCCTTTCTGACTTCCTCTGATTGATTCTTATAGTTATTTTTATTTTATATGCTGTACTAATTATTCCCTTTTTAACAGCAGCTTCGGTTCTAGGTTCTACTAAAAACTCTCCCAATGCTGGTCTTTCATTTAGGACCCCCTATTTCTTTCTCTTTGCCTATACTCTGATATCAGTCCTTAATAGGGAAGGCAGTCTCAAGCCTTCAGTCTAGCACTGCTACTTCTAATGCAGTGGAGACAGTGGGGTTTTATGGAGTTTGACCTGCAAAAACACGGTTATTTTTTACAGAACATGTTGCAGCTTAATGAGTTACATTTCAGACTGTGATGGGCAAGGAGATGTGAGGTAAACAAGAATAAAACTACAACATAATTCCTATGGGATTAAACCAGATGAGGTAGAGCCACTTTGAAGAATGTTCTGTGTCATTAATGGAAATTAGAGGATAAATGTTCATTACAAGAGATTGCATTTGTGTGTGTGTGTGTGTGTGTGTGTGTGTGTGTGTGTGTGTGTGTGTGTGTGTGTGTGTGTGTGTGTGTGTGTGTGACATTAATGTTATACTTGAACCTTTTATGGGTAGGATAGCAGCTAGCAAAGTGCACTCATCAGATATCTTCAAGAAGTCATTATGGACTTTATACTTCATGGCGCATGCAGAACCTTTCACAAAAAATAATGAGACTGTATGATGGTTAACTGAAGCAATAACACATAGAAGCATTTTTGTTTTGATGAGGCATGACATTACTTAACTAAGGCTATGGTTAGCAGACAAAGTGGCTGCAGCAGTCTTGGTTTCCTAACTGGGTCTAATAACATCACTTAAATAATAGAATGATTACTTGACTAGGAGTATTACCATTTTGTTTTAGAACAGTGGTTATTATATTTTGTTTGGAGGGTAGTATACAGCAGCAATAATAAACATTTTTAATGCAGGTTCAACAGATGTTTAACCACAGCTCAATTTATTGCAATTTATATATGGCTTATTTAGCAGTTAAAGCATTTACTATGTTTGGCAGAAAGCAAACAGAACTACTTTTATTTGCTTATTCCATAGTCATCTCTGTCATAAAATAATTGTCAAACTTACTGGTGTGCATGACATTCTAGCCATGATTTTGTTATTGTCATGACTTAGGTTTGGTTTGTAAATATCCAGTTTATGAAATAGTTTCATTGGCTTGGCAGCTACATATGTTTGGCAGTCCATCTTTAGGAACACTGTTTTGGATAGGGGATGTAGTATGCTGTTTGGGTTTGTGTGTGTGGGCCTGTGTGCTTTTTTGACTCCAGGATTAAGTCAACATCTCTTCCTTGTAAAATTAGAGTTGATATAACAATGGAAGATACAGCTTTGTAACTGTTTTTAAATGAGGGAATTCTGGGAAATCTGGACAGTAATTCTCCTTAACTATGTAGATTGTATGGGAGCCATTGGAAGGACAGCTATAATTTTGCGCTATCACTGTAGTGAAAGTGTTATGATGCATATTGTACTTGTACTGGAGAAGTAATATGTACTTCCCGAGTGCTAGCTCAAAGGATGCATGATTTTGAAGCAGGAGAAAGAGATGCAAATAATTCATGGTTATCTAGCTGTTTGGGCAGGGTAAGCAAATAGCTACAAGAAGAAGACTAGTACAAACAAAGACAAGGAATGCATGTTTAAACAAACATAATATTGTAGTGTGGTATAAAATGAAGAAACAGCAGCCACAGGTACAATGTTTGGGGTTTATATCAAATAATTTGACAAAATTATATCAAGAGAGTTAGCCCTAACGATATTAGTTGCCATGTGGAAGGTAGAGCAACAGAACAAGAAGAAGGTGGGGTGGTCAAGCAAAGGATAGAGACAGACTGGAAGGCAGTCAGCAGATGATATCAGATAACAAGGCAAAAGAAAGAAATGGACATGTAGTGACCAAAAAAAATTCAATCAGTTTGGACAGAAGTAAGAAATGAATGGTGAGTAGTAAGTATAGTAATTAGTGATGAGTAGGCCACCTACAACATGTTATATGGCTGGGTGGGGAAAATGATTCTCTATTATATTTTTGAGATTTTTCTGAATGTCCATGGAGAGTGATACACATGAAAAAGCCATTTTCAGCATCCACCAATGACAGTATTCTGAAATAATTCACATTTTATGAACTTGAGAGTAAGCCATTAGGATGCTCTGGATGAGAAGGTCAGTAAAAGGGGCAAGATACTGAGCTGGGAATTCATTTGGAGAAAAAAAATAAATTTTATCAAAGTATGCTGTTGATTATAAGTTGAGTAAAAGGAGAGTGTCTTTGATAACTGATTTTTGGTAAAACAATGCAATAAGGCTATGCACAACATGTGACCTCCCTGCTGACATGGCAAATGCAATGCAATCCAGAAGAGTTTTATGTTTACTTGTTTTTATGTTTATGGATAAGAAAGTTAGCTTCTCAGGTTATATTAGAAGTTGCAAAGTAGGTTGGTTGTATAAAAATGACACAACATGTAAAAAACATTTAGAGTTACAATCAAGTATAGATTGGATGAGTGGCATTCTTGAAATTACTAATTCTGAAATTATTTGTCTCAAGATACAGAGAAGTACAACTATTTACAGTAAAGCAAATTATGGCAGGTAAAGCAAGGAGGACTTGTAAAATAAATAATATGGCTAAAATTAATTTACAATATTTTGATTGGGGGAAATAACACATAGGCCCCGATTCCAAAAGACTTGCTCTCAAGGTATGTGACTACTTACACTGAAAATAGGTTGAGAGCAGCTGTTTTGGCATCTGGTCCCCATAGTAAGCCCGTTTATGGATAGGATTTACACCAAAGTAAGTCAGTTAAAATGAGAGCAGGTCTTTTGGAATCAGGGTAGACCTGCACTGAGAGCAACTCTTTTGGAATCTGGCCCACAGTTTGTAGGAATTATCTTCTGCCATTGCAGTTCATGTAAATCACCTTATTGCATGACCTGAGAGATTTGATTATGTTTTTGTTTAGCATGCAATTTTAACAGTGTTATAGAGTTAGTAAGGTTTTGCCTGTTTTATTTTTTTTTTCCTTTTTTCTGTCAAGTTGATTAATAGTATTACTGTTTAATAAAAGAACTTCTAAAAAAATTACAGTATTTATGATAGGGTCACTTAGGGAGTTACACCTATCTAGGCTTAATCAAAGTCGATAGCATTGTTAATATTGTTGACGTAAACTCAAGGTAGAGAACAGTGGTGAAAATAGTGGTTTACATTCACAATGCTGAGGTGCACATCTGCGACTGCAGATTGCGAAAGGCTGGTTTCCAGGGTTCATATTAACGAACCAAAAGATGCTGAAGAAACCAAAGAGCAAATGTCAGTGTGCATTCGCACGTCTGTGAGTTCAGCATTCTGAGCAGAGATCACACTACTGTGGGGATCAGGACATGTACCTCTTCCTTCACTGTAGTGCGTCCTTGGAGTTAGTATATATAATTAGTGGGGGTGTGGGGGTGCAGTCCCCCACAAGGGGGTGCTGAGGGGGGTTGCCCACCTGTAAAAAGTGTGTTTAATGGCACTGAATGTTGAGGTAAGTACAAAAAAATGTTAACAGTTCGATTTTGAATTGTTGACATTTTTTTGATTTGTTCCTGTGATAGTTTGCTAACGTAAATTTTGACTATGTTTTTCGAGTAAGTCATTACTCGCACAAAACATTTTGAAAATTGTGAAGGTAAACTGAAAATAGTATAGCAAACAAAATTAAGCCAACACAGATTAAGAAATGAGTGAGATGGGAGTGGGGAGACAGTAATGGAATATCCAAGATAGCTGCAGTGGACATTAACTTGCATTTAGCTTGACTTCTAGTAATAGAGTTCTTGATCCCTTCTCTTAAAATCATTTAGTGATTTTGGGTGGAATCCCCTCTAGGAAATTGTTGCACTGGTCTGGAACTAGAATGGGACAACTGGGCAGCTAATAGCCAAATAGCTTGATGAGAATCCTACTTAATGTTTTGCATAAAGCAAAACAATTCTTCATTGCCTAATGGCAAGGGTAAAATATAAGGCTTCAGAAATGACAGACTGCAAATAAGTAGTTAAGTACAATTTGCAAGATATGACTGTTTTGTAAATCTCTATACTCTTTGGTCAGAATAATCTGATTCCACCAAATTGCACCACATTCATAGATATACATGTAATGTTTAAACCAGGAAGTAGATGTGTATGGATCACAGATGCTGAGCATTTTGGGAAAGGAACTTCAGCAAGATCTCCAGCAGGAGACAGCAGCCTTTGGACTTCTCTGATGAGTCAAGCTTGATGGAGGGTTTCTTATTAGTTAATGAGAGGAAATCAGAATGGCTGATGTGTGTTGTTTTCCTAGTGACAATCTGCACAAAGACATAGTAGTTCTGTAATGACTCTTAATTAAATGAAAAAAAAAAGGAACAGCTTGATGAATTCTTCCAGGATGGTACTTGGCTATACGTAGCCCTGAAAGTAATCTCTTATTTTCTCATACTGCACCTTTTTAATAAAGCTTGCATAGACAGTATATTTTAACATGTGTGATAATCCATCTATTTAGTCCTGTTCTACAATTAAATATTGGAAAGCGATAATTCAGAATTTAGTTGTGTGATCACAACTGATCAAAAGATTTCTGTGTTACTGTAATGACACAGATTTTTTTTACAAGGGGGCAAGCACTTCTGCACCTCCTGACACACGAATATGAGCTAAGGCTCCCACACTCTCTCAGACTTAAATATGTCATCTCTATGCTGTATAACAATGAGGGAAGGACAAATTCCCCAAACCAGTACATCACTGTCTCAAGCAATCAATATTTTTGCTCTAACAAGAATGAGAAAGTGATTTTCAAAGAACTGCAGGTGGGAACATGGGACAGATTTAATGCAGTTAAGTTTCAGACCAAAAATGTGATTACTTGATGGAACTGGTTTTGTTTCAGTAGATTAAGTCAACACTGCAGTTAAGCTGTTTGTTGTGGCAAGATCACGGAAGTGGATGAGGTAATGCTGGAAATGCTGAATGTTCTGAACCGTGTTGAGGCTGGGAGGCCAATGCTCCTTTCATTTTCTTCATGGAAATATGGAACAGTACCTCTAGATAAGCAAAATGGGGTAGGTAGTTGTCCTCAATTTCAGAAAGGGGGACAGTGATGACAGGATTAAAATGCTCCAGTTATAGAAGTTAGAATCCCCAGCTTCCCTAGAGTAGCAAATATCAATGTGTTAGAAGGGACAGCTGCATGATTAGTAATAAAAAAATGTATGTTCAGCACTCAACAGTACAAAAATAAAGTGGCAGCTGACAAGAAAATGCTGAAAATTGAAACCTGCTGTAATGGTAACAGTGCCTTCTACACATCCTGAAATTGTGGGCTGTACTTCACTACACATGCAGATGCTTATCTTCCCAGATCTTACTCTGGATGTTAGCTCTACAAATGCTTATCCTCCCAGACCACACTCTGTATGTTATCCCAAATGCTTATCCTCCTTGTCAATAAGAAGACGAAAGGCGTACAGAGAGAGGATTTTCAGATTGGGGTTATTTTAATTGTATTTTTGGTTTAATTTTCAGTTTTAAGCTTAGTTATACTTTGTTGGTTAATTCAGTCTTCAAAGTCTCATACATTCTGGTTCCTCTTACGTAAAAACAAATGTGAAGGCTGCTTTAGTTTTACTGTCACACAAGCCCATCGCCTGCAGCACAAAGTCCACCATTATTAATTGTCTATGATTTTGTCTAATGTCACTGAATCTTATATTTTATCTATCCTTGATTTTTCCTCATATGTTTACCCAGTCTATTCCTCATATTTTTTTTTTCATTTTCTAGAAAATTGCTGAGGATTACAGTCAGACAATAATGATGGATATTAGAATTTCATAGTTTGCATCTCAAAATGCATGGTCATGCAAAACCTGTTCCTTTAATAAACAGACATACTGCAAAATTCTGGAATTTTTTAGATAATGGTGGATGGAGTGTCTCAATAGATATTAAGAATAAAGCTTTGATACTTATATTAGTTAGTTAAACTTCTTCATGTTTATACTGGAAAGTTTTATGTGGAAATATATAGATAGAATGTTTGTTACTCCTTACAAAATCTCTAAGGTTAGTAAAATTACTTCTTCAGTTTTTGCAGAAGTGGTAAAGATGTAAAAGCTGATTGGACACATGATTATAGTCTGTGTAAAATTAAATGTATATTGGGAAGAGATAAGTATGTTTTTAAAGGATTATGGTTTGATAATTGTTCTTTAACTAGATCAGTAATAATAATGAATGTTCCACTTCCTGTATCTGTAAAAAAAAAAGAGCAAAAACTCTTTTGGGGTCTCCAGGCAGTTGCCAGAGAAATTATTGCAAAACATTGGAAATCAAACTTAATTCCTACATTCAAAGATTTTTTAAATTTAACAGACATACTATGTAAAACTGAAAAAGAAGTAATCATAATAAGATCTATAAATCATAGTTAGACCTTTAGTTTTTTGGGATAACCGTGAAATGTTGCTATTGAAATACCAAGATTCTTAATCTGTTAATTGTAGACCCGCGGTAGTGGTGCTGCGGTAGCGTTGTCGCCTCACAGTAAGACGTTGTCCCATTCGATTCTCAGTTAGAGCGTCTTCTGTGTGGAGGCATGCATGAATGGGCGTGCCTTCGTTGAAGGTTGTGCATCAGGGCTGGTAACTCGGCACATAAAAATCCACTACCAAACATTAGCGGACCGGAGTTCCGCTGTGGCGACCCCTAACTGGGATAAGCTGAAAGACACATTCATTCAATCTTAATCTGTTAATTGTATAAGATTACATTGATGATGCAATGTATTCCTAACAATGTATAACAATATGTGAAGTTGAATTGCTACAGCTCTGTGTATACACTGTAAATATGTTAAAATATTAAACATTTTCATAAAAAAATAAACAGACATACGACACTCAGCCCATGTGCATCGTTAACATGATATGTTCTTACTTACAATAAATATAGGAAAGAGACCCAACCTACAAGTGCAGGAAAGATCCAACTTTGTATCATCAAAGTGGCAAGTGTGATGATATAAAGACAGGAAGTACTGCACTTGTAAGTAACTGGTTAGTCCAAGACTGCATGAGGAAATAACAGCAAAATGAAACAACATAATATCCAATAAATTTGATTTGCAGAGAAGTAAGCCACCCAGTCATTCCAGAAGAAAGAGAAAGACTGCAGGCATGTTCAAAAAATGGTTGGACACGGTCTTTAAATGCCTAGTCCTTAAAATTGATTCTCTGACACCACTTCTAGTATTTGAAACATGAAACCAGTCATTTTTATTTACTAAATTACAGAATGCCTATACAAAGTATTTATATTTATGTTTTATAATACTGGATGTGTGCTTACATATTATTTCACTAAATCTTTGAATATTTTTTTTTTGGAAAGCCTTAACAGTTTTGACATACAGCAACCTAGTTTATGTGGCAGCCACAGTTAGTATGGTTTCACTTATAGTATAACTTCTCAGTCATGTGATGTTCACAGCAGTCATTCTGATTCTTACCCTCAAGGCAGTCATCATAGGTAAGGTAAACACTTTTTATACTGTTGCTTGTAAATGACACCATCATTTTGATCACTAAAATTTATCTGATGTTTTTACTTCATTTTAAGCCAATAGTTGTTGCTTCTAGCTATGTCCTGCTATTCAGATTTCATCAGTTATTGGATACTATTTTTCCATACATGAATTAGCTCTCACTAAAGACAGCCTAGAGGAAAATCCTTTAGAAATTGTATTAGCTAACACATCTATTATTTTAAATATTTATTATGGTCACATATTCTCTACTTTGTTTACTAAAAATCTCATTTTTAGTTGAGCAGTGCAAGAACCGACAAAACCCCCTCTTTGAAATAGCTGTCCCTATATATATATATATATATATATATATATATATATATATATATATGTATATACATATACACATAGAGAGATAGATATATAGATGTATATATATATATATATATATATATATATATATATATATATATATATATATATTTATATATATATATATATATATATATATATATATATATATATATATATACACATATATATGGATCCCATTTAGATGATCAAAGTCTTAGAACTTCAAATTTCATATCTTCAACACCATATGATTGAAGTTTTAAGATTTCAAACATTCTAAACGGAGATCTCCATACAGCACGGTATGGGAAATTTTCCCTTTTCCTCGCTGTAGAGCGATCTTTGAGTTGGTGTATTTAAGTAGCGGGGGGTGTGGGGGGCACAGTGCTCCACGGGGATGCAGGGGGGCTTGCTCCCCTGTGGAAATGTTCAGGAAATGTTTTTGTTTTTTTTAGGTCTTCAAAGTTTTAAAACTTTGATCATATGGTGTCGGCCATATGAAATTCAAAGTTCTAAGACTTTGATCATCTAAATGGGACCCATATATATCAGTTTGTTAAAGTGGTGTACTGAGTTAATCAGATAATTATTTATATATTTATCATCCAAAGAAAACATAAACAAAAACTTGCAATAAAACAACGAAAGGCCAGCACTGAATAAATCCAACTGATTTAAATTTTATTGAAACTGTACTGTTAAGCACTTTTCATTTAGCTTGTAAGCTGAAGAAGTTTAGCCTACAAGCTAAACAAAAGGCGCTTAACAGTACAGTTTCAATAAAATTTACATCGGTTGGATTTATTCAGTGCTAGCCTTTCGTTGTTGTTTTATCATATATTAATCACATTTGATTTAATGAATGTAAGATGCATACTGCTGTTGTGAACATCTCCATTCTTTTTACTGGTATGAGATGAACTTGTGTTTAGGAATTCTGATCTGCAACCTTGTTGATTGTGACATCTAAAAATGTAATATCTTGGGGCTGGATATCAAAAGTAAAATTCAGAGTATTGGTTCTGCCATATAATTAATATATTATCAGTAAAGTATTGGCACAATATTATACCTGATTAATCATTTGAGTTATACATGACTTTGTTCTGCCAATGTCCAAGAAAAGCATTAGTATAATTCAGGGCCAGAACAACCTCTATCACTTTATCCTTAATTTGATGGTAAATATTTTACCCAAACATAATGACATTATTTTTAAGAGTTATGTTAATCAGTTGACAAATATTAATGACTTCTAACACTACTTCATTGATTTTTCTGAACATCTAGTGGATAATCTCTACACTCTATACCTTCATCATTAAGAATGCATGTACAGAAGTATCCACATCTGTAGCAGCAAAGAAATATCTCCCTAGTCACTGTGATTTATTTAAATAGCCTCCCTTAATTTAAAAAAAAATCTGTCTTTAACAAATGATGTCAGAGCATAAATGCTTTTCACCTAATGCTCTGTATAGATGTCTATTTGCCTAAATAGCATTTTTCAGTATATTTAGCTTTGTTAAAGTAATAGGTAATACTGGGTTTTCTATGTAAAAATAATTTACCCAATTATCTGACAAATACTTGAGATAGAAAGTCACATAATGTACTATTAATCTTTGCAATATTTAATACAGCATATGTATGGATTTTACAGTGTCTTATTTGAAAAGTTTCTAAATCATGTTTTTATCATAGAATATCATATCTACCATTAAATATCCCCTCTTTTATTTGATTTGATAATATAAATAAGCACATTATCCTTACTTTATATAATGCTAATGCTTCTCTAGCTCTCCTTCTCTCAGTAGTCTTATTTCGGCTTTTCCCGGTTAGGGGTCGCCACAGCGGAACTCCGGTCCGCTAATGATTGGCAGTTGATTTTTACGTACCGGCTTGCCTGGCCTGACGCACAACCTTCAACGAAGGTACGCCCATTTACGCATGTCTCCACACAGAAGATGCTCTAGCTGAGAATCGAACCAGACTGCATCTTACTGTAAGGCGACAATGCTACCGCAGCACCAACACCATGGGTCTTCTCTCAGCAGTCAAGTTATAAAACTTATTTGAACAGTTATTATTGAAATGTACTTGTAATAAAAGATGAAATACAGCAACTCGACATAAGAATCACCAGAGTTAGGTAGGTTTAAGACGGGTGTATACAAGACGTCATGTAAGAAGAATTTTTATCTACATAAAAGCATCATGCACCCCAGGCACATTCCTAGGAATGTGCTTAGAGGGCAGGTGTTTCAAATTATGTCTTCATACAGAAGAAGACTGCTTAGATCAGGCACTAAAGGAATTAAAGGATGAATTTCTGAAACAAGGTTACACGGCCAGAGAGATTGACTCCTGCATATCTAATGTGAGGACTGAAAGAGCTAGTAAAGCTAGACAATTTTCTTAAGGTCAGTTAGATCATGTGACTATAACTACTAGAGTACATGCCGAAGGTAGATCAGTTAGCTGTGTTTTTTACATACTCTAATGATATTAATCTGGTTTGTGACATAATGAGGAGAAACTGGGGTATTCCCCACAGTTGTTCTGAATTGATTAATGTGACAGGTAATATACCCGAGTTTTTTTTCAGGAATAATATATCACTTAAGAGGCAACTTTGTTACAGGAATGTTATAAATATAATGTATTCCCTATCTTCTGTATGTTGTGGTACGTTTCCCTGCTTGAACTGTAAGGCTTGCAGATTTATTTATTCTAAACATGCCTTTAGACATCCCACTCTACAACATGAGATTGAATTATCCTTTTATGCAGACTGTAAGACTGTAAATGTGATATATTACACCTTCTGTGAATACTGTCATGCCTTTTACATCAGTAAAATGAACCATTGTTTGAAGGGCAGAATTTTAGAACATCACAGACACATCAGGCATAACAAGACCAGCAGTGCTCTAGCTACACGTGTCTACCTTGGGACAACAACATAACTTTACATTTTTTGTTTTAGAGGTAGTTCAGTTAGTTATTAGAGGTGGAGATTTGAGAAATAAAACTGAGGCTAGAGGACAAAGCTGAATCCTAGAGTTGCAGTCTTATAGATCTCCTTGGTTACATGAAATGCTTTCCCTTAAACCAGCTCTAAAGGCACAATCTTTTATTCAATAATTTAGTATTATTTTTATTTTTAATTTTGTTTTGTTTTTATTTATATATGAGAGTTAAATGAAATGTTTTTATAGGTATGTGAGTTATTATTTTGTGCTTTGTATGCCCTTATCTAGATATATACATATATATATATATATATATATATATATATATATATATATATATATATACATACATGTGGTCTCATGATGGTGATGTCATCAGTATGTGACCAGCTGGTTGACAGACTCAGCAGATAGGGATGTTTGTGAGATACATACACAGGTAATGGTAATAGATTTTAATTAATTTATTTAGATTATTGTGAAGATGATTATTACTTTATTGATGGGAGGGGTTTTATGGCTTTATATTGAATTGTTTTGTAGTATTGCTAGTTGGTCTGATGAAGCATTGCTGTTTTTAATGCAAAAGCACTTACCTTCATTAATCTGTTGTCTGCTTATTACTACCTGTTGGTATTTGGTGCTTTATACAACATCTGCTGTCCGAGTCGCTGTATTTCATCTTTTATTACAAGTGTATTCTGGTTTGTGGATTCCAGTGACATTACCTGATGCTTTGCTTTGCTTTCGTGCCTGTATTATTGAAATGTCTCTGATTTTTCATTTCACATATAACTTCAAATCCATTTTCATCTGGAGATATAAAAGGTGTATGATCTCTCTCTGCTTTTTTAAAACATTTTAGATATGGTGGCTAGATTTAACTTTCTATCAGACAGCTTGTGTATTTTCTAGCATCAGTAAAATACCTTGTGTTGAAGGACCATCAAACACATTTCAATAAAACAGAACTATGTTTTGCTGAGAGGATGTACATAGGCAGATAAACTAAAATATAATTTCCAAACATCTTTATCTGCTCAGTTCCCTTTGGGGCTGTGGTGTCTATAACTTGTGATCTATTTGTAAATACTGTTTAGTTCTTTTGTGATATATTTAACATTTTTCTTCCTTCATTTTCTATCCACAGCTTTATGGATCTGAACATGACTGCCAGCCAAATCAATGCCTTGGCTCATACCTTTCAATTGTCCAGATTTTCACAGAATCTCCAGATTTTTGGCTCATATTTTTTGGTCTATTCCTCATAAAATTTGAGGTTTTCTGGCAAATCACTGGGATGATCTGAGGATTTAAATCACCAAATAATGACATACATTTCAGTACCAGACTGCAAATTCTTCAGACAATGTATGTTAAAACAAATACTGTTACTCTATCAACTTTCTAAGTTTATAAGAGTAATCTTTAAAATATGTCCCTATTTTTGGGTATTTGTCTCTCCATTTTGTCAGGATTTCTCCAGATTTCTTGCAGTAAGATTGAGAGGTATGGCTGTTGCCATGGATTTTCACTATTTTGGAAAACACAGATTTTTACTATTAAAATTTTGAAAACTGCTTCTGTTCAATTAAAAGTTTTTAGGTTAAAGGAATTACTGTGAATCCCTGCAGGAACCATTATGTGGGGTGCACAGTCATTATTCATTAGCCATTTCTATGTTGTTGACATAGTCTTTTTTTAAGTTTAACCATTTTTTTCAGCGTTCTGTAAAAATGAGTATAAGTAACCATTTTTCATCTCTGAAAAACTGTTTTTTAAATAACTATTAATTTTTAAAAAATACTATTTTTCCCTTTAACACAACACAGAAGCAAAGCAATCTGAAACAGAGCTGTAAACTGATAAACATGTCTATAGGTCATTTTAGCTGCATCCAGTTGAATATACCCATTTAGAAGTACTCATGTTTTTAGACTAGCTAGCATTCCAGAGAATTCCTTACTGGCATGCATATTTAACAGATGTTTCAATGTACATGCAAAGACACACCATGAAGAAGTGAAACTTAATGGAAAATAGCTAGAACATACTGTCCTGTGGTGAACAAATAAAAACTGAAACACAAGCCTTATAATCTTTCAGATTAAACAAATGCTGTCATTTAGATGAAAGGTTTAATACATTTTCAGTCTTCTCCCTATAAATCTGCATTACTGTGAATGAAGGACAGGATTGCAAACCTCTGATAAGAAATTGAACTGGACTCTTCATTTGTTTCTGTCTTCCTGTAAAAAAAGATTTGTTAGAAAACTGTTCCAAAGGATACTGATGTTACTATGATACTGATGTTGCTCACAAAAGAATCTTGCCTGAAAGAGTTAGATGCTGGCATTTCCAAAACACTTTGACAAGAATAAAAAACGCAGTGATCTAAAATTAGAGTATAACAGATTATATGAGGCTTAGGTTTGATAAGCAAGGGTACCTGGATGGTACATATTTACAACAATCACTTCTATATACTAAATGGTCAAAGACATATGCATTTTTTTCTGCAGTGGCAGAAACTGTAAGGAGAATTCAGAGAAATAAATACAAAAGTAAAAAAAAAATCCCTTGCATATTAATGCTATTGATTTTGTGTATAATAGCTGGGAATGTTTATTTTCATTATTAAAAAGATGTACTTTGGCATGAACTGTTATTACAACATAAATAAATGTTCCTTTTAATATAGATACCTTCTGCATACATTGCTTATATTCTCAGGTAGTGATAAATACATTATTGCTAATATAACTAATGATGATTTATTTATATGTAACTCTGCATGGTTATAACCATTGTTCACTAGATGTGTAAACCCTCTTCAATATATGTATGATATTGTTTTGTAATACCTATATATAATTACTCAACGAATATCAATTTTGCAGGGATTTCAGCATACTTGTTTTCTCTCCAGGGCATCTCTGAAGAAAGATATTTGCCCAGACTAGTCAGGAAAGTACAACAAACATAAAATAAACAAACAAACAAACAAACACATGAACTATTAATATACAGTTAGAATTGCTGTGAATTATATTCAGAGTTCAAGCAATAGACATTTATTTAATATTTTAAGAACTGTAATGGGAGGAATAATTTGACTTGCAGTACTGTTTTACTACTTTGGAAAAACATTTGTTTATCTTCTTGCACACACTTTATCCTGTTCAGAGACACATGGAGCCAGATGCTATGTTACCATCAATGAGCACAAGATGGAGATCTAGTTTTAGGTAACAGACCATACTGTTGACCTATTAGAATGTGTTACAGATGTGGGAGAAGATCAGATGCGACAGTAAAAACCTATGTGGACGCAAAAAGTCTGCCCTACTAAGTGATGGGAATAAGACAGATAACCAGTCCCTGACAGGACAGCAGTCTATTGACCTATTAGCATGTGTTTTGGATGTCGGAGGAAATCACATACCACAGTGAAATCCTATGGGAACACAAATGATAAATGTAGATTCTGCATGGAAGATGATGTGGCCATAAGCCAAACTGTGAGGGTACAAGAGCAACCATTTGTGTCACCCACAATTGCAAGTTAATGTAGGGATAACATTAGTAACACTGCCAATTAATATGGACACTTTTCTCATATGAAAGGAAAACAGAATAATGAATCTTTAGTGTTCTAGAGGATGTTTCTCTATCTCTCTCTCGCTCTCTCTTTTTTTTTTTTTACAGAGGGAGAGGTTATCTCTGTAGTGCTATTAATTACTCCAAGATCAGTCAAAAAATGCAACCTGCATAAATGTTAGTGGGTGGGTGGTGGGATGAAGAAAGTCTACATATATTCAGACACCTCATTTTATGGATTTGTAGGCCATAACTCTCTCCCAAAAGAAAATAAAACTCTTAGTCACACTTTTTGTCCTAGAATGTGAATGGGGAGATAAATTGCTAAACCTGTTTTATAAACTACTTACTAAGTCCTAACAAACACTAATTATGTTAGAACACCCACTTTCACCAAGAATTGGCTATAGAAATAAATCACAGTGCTATGAAAAAATCTATGAAAGGAGAATGTATTATAACACATGCTCCACAGTTTATAAATGTAAACATAAGATGTATACATAAATTATATAAAATGGTATAGCCTGAGGATACATTTCTAAGGCAATTCATACCGCCTTAAATATGTAGTAATTAAATCATATATGATTTAAAAAGAAGGCCTATGTGTTTCCCTACATGGTCTCTTCAAATGGGAAAGTATATAAGTCTTCATGTGAATGGTCCTAATCCTATACCCACTTCTGTGTACTTGAGCCAAGGATAAATTGCTGAAGCATGCAAAAAAGTCAAGGGTATCCAGTCAGAAGTACTCACATTGGTGAGGTGGGATGCAAACCAAGAGAAGATACATCTAGAAAGCAAAGTGTCTGAATGTCATATCATATGTAGAGGTTGTTAGGGATTACCTTTGCCCTTAATGGATATCTGTGTGCAAGGGAAGATATTAGCAATGTGTTTCTCAACTGGTTGAGTTAGACTTACAGCAGTATTTACCAAGTAGTATGAATATTTTGAGCTTTTCTATACACACACACACACACACACACACACACACACACACACACACACACACACACACACACACACACACACACACACACACACACACACACACACACACACACACACACACACACACACACACCCCCCGCATATTTGGATGAATTACTGCAGGCTTTTCTTTGGGGACAGCACATGGCTAATTCGTATTAGGCCATTCCCCTAGAATGTCTTATTGCCATTTTTGGTACGCTGCTGAGACAGCCTGCTGTACAGCTACACAATGAAGTACACCAGCCTTATACCTCATAGTAACCTTTCTAGGTTCAACTCTTACTCTCAATAAGTTGTGCTTCAGCAACAAAACATTTTAGAACTGCTTTCAAATAACAAGTCACAAAACCATGTTGGTGACTCCCTGCAGCCAGTTTGCTTTGCTAAAATATGGAACTCTAGCCCAAATTAAATCAGGGCAATAGCAAACACAGCAGCTTTCATTAAAATTTGTCTTGTATTCCTTCTCTGCCTTCCTAACCTTTATTCTAATTTTCTGAGTAAAATGTATGTATTTCTATTCATACCATTGTTTGTACTCAAATACCATTTTCATAAGTAAGTGCCTTTACTATTGTTTTTCAAAACCAGATGTGCAAGCATTAAAAGGAGTGGTTTCCTCGGACAAAATCCCACCTTCATATGCTGCTCTTTGGCATTTTCAATAAGGTAATGCATTCATCCAAGATGGAAAACTAAACTGCATTATTTATTTGACTAATTGTTGTAGTAGTTTTATCATTTAGATGGGAAATTGTACATACATGCATTATGATCACTATGAATGCAAATACTTACAGTATATTTGAATTGTGCACAGGTTATAATTTCTAATTTTATAGTAAATTATTCTCAATTAAGATAATCCCACATTTAACTTACACCTCAACGGAGAACTTATAGATCTTCACTGACAGAATAATGACCTCATCACACAAAACTCTCCTCTTTCTGTGAATTTGCATTCACAGTCTTTAGTTTTGTACTGCCTGACAATCTGACAAGAGCAAGAAAAAGAAGATGTATAATTTTCATTAAGATGGTCACATATTCATTGTAACATCTGTGCAGCTCTAACAGGGAGGTGTGTTTTGGATTTTGTAACATCATGTTGTACTAGTAGCACAGTCTGTGCATTGTATGAGCTAACTTAGGCGGAACAAAAGGTACAACATAACATTGGTACTATGATACATTTCATACAATAGTACAATGTGACACATCTTGTACAGCTGTACCATTTTGACTGCTGCACAGAGCTCAATGTTAAGTAGCATTTGTCCATGAACCATGTGCATCTTCAGTGGCCTGGTGATATAATGAATACATTGTCCTTACTTACAAGGATATCATACTTTGGCATGAGCCTGTGAAATGAATTTGCAGAATATATTTGTTAAGTGGAACAAAAAATGAATATAAGTAGGCTGTTATAAGACAAGGACTCCCCCACAACAAAATGCTATGTATCAAGAATATTCCTATAGTATCAAATGTTAATTAAATTGAAAGTACACTTTTTTGCTTTGTGAAATGAGCAGTAACAATTACCAAAACACCATACAGTTGGAACTGCTGATCAAAATAACGATAAACCATCAAATCTACACAAAATTTACTTCAAGTGATAAACCCTAACAGAATCATTCAAGGTCATGACCAAGACCAGGGAAGGCATGATCATCCATCAGTGTGCATTTCTAGGTATCTGCTTACAGGCCAGCTTAGTTTGAAATTGCCCCGCCATCTGTAGGATATTTTATCATTCATGAAGCTATTGAAGCATGGCCAAATGCCTTATCTATAATTATAAAAAATAATATGAACTGACAGTAGCCATCGATTGCAGGCAGAGGTGATAAACGTGCATTTCAGAAACTGTGGGCTTAGTCTGAGATGAGGAGATTGAAGAACTTTGCGATATTATGTTCATGATTAAAAAAGGGAAATCTATTATTTGTAACTGTTCAGTAATTAAAGATACCAAAGCAACAAAGTAAGCATTGCTTAATAGGTAAACTTATTCCAAGGTCTGTTTTTCATTAATATGGAATAGAGGCTAATTGTATTACAAGCTGTTTTGTATCCAAGCATTTCTTTAATCCTTTGAAACAACTGCATTTCTGAAACATTTTTTTTAATTTCAACTTAAAGAGTAATTCAATTTAAAAACTTTACCTAGTAAGTGTTATAGTGCATAAACAATCTAGAGGTTTGCAATGAATGACAGAAAATGACAGTAATTTTTTCCTAAAAACACGTAATTAAACAAATTTAGATAAAATTATCATAGCTAAAAAAACTGAGATCACAGCAGATTTTGAATTGCATATTATGAGCAGATATTCCAAAAGTGCTCTTGATTTTACATGATCCCTTCTCTCTGGACAAAACAGTTGTTCAGGAGAAATCACAGATCAGTTGTCCATTTATCAGGGGCAAAAATGACAGCCATATATGGAAGAAACCAAATAGAACACAGTTTGCATGTCTCTCAACTGTGCAGATTTTTGCTTCATATTCCTCATACAATTTTTGGCTTTCTGGCAAATCACTGAAGATTAAAGCCACTAAATAATGGCAGACATTTGAGTTTCACACTTCATTTCCTTTAGAAAATGTATACTAACACAAATCCTGTCATTCTAACAACTTTCTAAGCTTACAAGAGCAGTATTTAAAATCTGTCCCTATTTTTGGGCCTTTGACCCCCCCACACCCACACCCACTATTTTAGACTTTATTCAGATGTCCTGTGCTAAGAGGTTGAGTGGCATGACATAGCTTACCAGGTTATTCAACAGAGAATGAAGCATGGCTATAGCGGATATCCATGAGATATTGTTTAGCTAGTTACAGGTATTAATTATTCCTCATAAACAGTTTAGGTAGAATGAAGCAGAGCTCACTGTAGGTCACCTATAACCATGCATCTGCTATTAGCTGACAACTCAACGCAGCAAGTGCTTGATCTTCAAGTATCTTGATCCTAATAAACTACTTAGCCCTCCCAAAACTCACAAAACTCTAACCTTTAAACTTTTACCCAGTCCCTAACCCTGACCTTATACTTTACACTTCAACTTTTACCCTAAAACCTCTTCTTGATACCTAACCTAAATTCTCCAATCAGTTACTAACTTTAAAGAGATACTCTGACTATGAAATCCTAATCTCAGTCACTGCACCTTAAACTTAAGCCTGTATCACATGGTCACCCTGCTAAACCTAATTAGTTAACTCTCACTGTCCCCCTCTCTATCCTGATGGATGCCACGCTTACCTTACTTGAATCTGGCTACATGTCCATGCAGCAACTCATCTCTCTTTCTGCAGGGATGCTACACATTGTTTGAATTCAAGCCCAAGGGGCAGCCCATGCATTCTGCCTGAGTTCCTGGATCAGTACTCTAGTTTGTGAGAAGCTAAGACTCAAGCTCTAAAAGGATACCCTTCAGTGGCTGTGAGCAACCACATATAGCTACAGTGTAGGATACTCTGTTTATGAAGTTTCACTCAGTGTAATTATGAATGAAAATCTAGGTGCAGCTCTTTTGCCTAATTGCAAGCACTTTGAAAAATAGTTAAGGAAAAATATAGAGATGTGGACCATTGCTAATAAATAAAGATAACTAGATGCTTATGAAACAAATTTGTGTCAGTTTCTAAGAACCACTAAACATTTAAGCAACATATATTAGCACAGATTCGGGTAACCTAAATGAGAATTGACCCATTTGTACACTGTATTTTGTCCTGCCTTTTACATGATTTTAATGATTTATTTGTTAAACACATAAGACCCAGCAGGCAGGCTAGAGAGACCTCTTTTAAGAAGTGATTTAAGAGTTGTGAGAATATGCAAGTGGAAACAGAGTAACTTAAGTTAAAGAATACAAACAGAATGTGTTTCTAGCTTATAGCCCTAACGTATGGTGCAATACAGATAGATATTAGTCAGGTGAAGAAATACTATAACAACACAAAGCTTAAGACTAATTTATAAACCACTAATAAAGTTCAGAATGTACAGTGTAGCCTGTGCTGGCAGGATATACAGATATTAGATGCATTTTATAAAAATGAAAACTATTTTGACAAAGGAGGAATATCTTAATTATACAGCTGTATCATTTTTAACACAGCAAAACATAGCATAGAGTATTTAAAGTGATTTCATTTTAACAAGTATGCAACAAACAAAGACATCATCTGGTATTCACAAATTGTGATGTATGCAACATAATCTTGCACTGAGATCTAGAGCATGCAGCTAAGTAGTGAGCCACAGAACCACACAGTGCTATAGGGCAACAAGTTAAAAGGCACAGGAAAATGGATATGTAAATGATGAATCACTGAGCAATGAGTACATAGTGAAATGCAAATGGAGATCGGGGAAAGTAGCACATGAACCATAGTCTTCAGTCACTAAGTGGTGTAGGTGGTTGTGTCTATGTATAAAGGCAAAAACCATGACAAAATTTGCAGATTTTCAAGAGTGAACATGCTTAGAGCAGTGGGAGTTGTTAAACAACAATGACTAACACTATGGTGTGGCACGCTCCATATATGGAAAGGAAGACACTATGCCCAAGCCACAGCCCAATAGCTGTTCTGAGCATGCTGCGTGCTATATAATATGATCCTGAAGAAGGACACACCCTAGGCATCATTACTGGGAATATCCAAACTAGCAATAACAAGACCCATTGCAACTTCCAGCAGTGACAATAAAGGCAATGGATGGGAACCAGCAGCTACACCATACCCCCCTCTCCAGACAGGGTCATGTACACCATATGACAGTACAGCTGAGATGGCAATATGTAGACCATCACTATGAGTGCTGACTTGTACCCAGTAATAGTGGAATATTATGCAAAGCAAAATTATGCCTGCAGTGTTCTGTACAGGCTTTGCTGGGTTGTGCATGATAATGGCAAACTGTGCACCAGACATCTCCACTTACATCACACAGGAAGGAGGTTTGTGTGGGTCACATATGTTATTATTTGCACAGATGCCAAGGAACATATGGACATGTGGCTGTGTAAATAAAGAAGAGAGCTGCAGCTATTAATCAACAAATGGAGAAATGTGAGTAAAGAAGAGGGGTTTCATCAGTGTAATAAATTATTTCCTCTGTTAACTTGGTGGGGCAGGCAATGTAGTCCCATGCAGTGTGGCTAACATGGTGGTAGTCTGTTAGCGAACACTACTTGTCTTTATAATGGGACTGCTACAATAGGTGGACATAGGTGTCCCTGAAAATCCTTGAGACACAGATGTTGTTGAACTGATGGAACAGGACCTGTAACAGGTATGCAGACTAGGTGCTTCACCAGGGTGCCTGGTGGCATGGCTGTCCTTGCATGGGGTGAAGTACTGTAATAATCTGAATTTTGCTTCTAAGCCCCTAACATGGTCATTTGCATAAGACAACAAGGTTCCTGGTACCAATATTAAGGTCTTACAAACCGAAACCAGCTAAGAAAAGAATACCCACTCCCCTTGAGTTGTGAACTTCTGTGGAATCCTCTCCAGCAGCTGTGCTATCAAATCAAAGCAAAGTCCCTGGTACCAATATTAAGGTCTTACAAATCCAAACCAACTAAGAGAAGAATACCCACTCCCATTCAGTTCTGAACTTCTGTGGAATCCTCTCCAGCAGCTTTGCTATCAAATCAAAGCAAAGTATGTGTTAATTATACTGAATTTACCCAGTCCTTCTAGCCTACTAGTGTGTTATTTTACTGGAAGGTACCTGGTCAGCTGCAACACATCTCTGCATACCCACATCCTCACCTAATTTCTCTACTTGTCCTCCTACCTCCCTACCCACATGCCCAGCCATGCTCTCTGTTAGCTCCTTATCTCTCCACTGAAGCTACTACTGGTTTAGCCCTTACCTCTTATAACTTTCTGTACCCTCTCATTACACTGTCTTCTTCATCCACACAGTCTCTCACTACCTCATACTACTTTCTGTATCTTCTCTTAACACTGTCTCCTTCAGCTACACAGACTCTCACTCACCTAACCCTAACCCAGGAACTCCCTTCTCCCTCCTCTATACCTCCATTCAGCTCCCTAGCCTTACTCAGAGCTTAGTGACCATATTCCCCCTCCCTAGTCTTGTGTCTAGCTTCATGTATGCTAAACCCTCTTCTATAGCCTTGTGCATATAAAGAGAAAATAAAAGACTTATTCCTAGATAAAAAAACAATAGGCCTGTACTGCTGAAAAGCCTATCACTTATTGCTTTCTTCTATCACTGTGCCTCTTCCAGGATGGTGCTAGCCCGGTCCGTTCGTTCTTGCTACAGCTCGGGCTCACTTCGCTCCCCTACCCTACCCCATTCCCATCCACCCCTAGGTCATTCAAACTTATAGTTAAACATCACACCCACCAGCAATTCACACCTTCCCAATTATCCTATTATACCCCACCAATCAAGTATAAAATAAACTATAACCACCACACCTATAATAACACACCCAAGTATATCACCTACTACACACACACTAGTATATAAATAAATATTGCCCTCACCAAATCTAAAAACATGTACAGCTTATATAAATTCTTTCTGCTAAAAATACTTTACCCATAAACTATCTCCATCCTACTTCTGCTCTCCATTCTTTCTTCCTACCACACCCAACTACATATCATTTTACCACCCCCATGGCAAACTGAACCCATAGCTAACCTCGCACCACTAAAAATCTTTCCTATAAGAGCACCAAACACTACATCCTTTCAAACCCCATCCCTCTTTTATAAGTTATCAGTAAAAACAGACCCTCCCACCTCACACAAGCTATCTAAACTTCTTGATAAACTAGCCAAACTATAAACCAACTGCAAAAACTCTCCTGCTGTGGAGACATACACCCAAACCCTGGGCCCATCCCAGCAGAAAAAGCTGAAATACAGTTACCAAATCCCCCTACTACAAACCCAAATCATCTCTCCTCTTTCTAAATATAAACGTAAGAAGTAGAATGAACAAAATTCATGACCTGCATGCCTTATTAACCTTGTTTAAACCTGACATAGTGGTGTTAACAGAAACTCAAACCTGATCACCACAACAATGAATTCATAGTCCCAGGGTATGATATCATACGTAGAGACAGAACAGGGAAAAGGGTGGAGGTGTAGCAATACTATTTCAAAATCACCTCACCCTAGAACTAGTTGATTATAATACCCACAAAATCAATGAGATAGAACTTATCCTTGCCAAATTTAAACTAAACACCAACAAACACATAATCATTGCAGATGCCTGCCTCAAACCAGGTAATAACATTCCTATAATGGAAAATCTGTTAAATTGGTTCTCTGACTCCCTCCCTTATGAAACCATACTACTAGGGGACTTTAACATAGACTGGGTCAACTGCTCCAACCACTATCCCTCAGATCACATCAACCTCCATGGGCTCACCCAAATAATAACTACTCCCACTACGACTGACAAAACAACCAAACGTCAGTCCATTTTGGAGTGGATTCTGGTATCCCATCCCACTCTTGTACAGCAATCAGGCTGTCTCCCTGACAGTCTAAGTGACCATCAACCCACCTACCTAATCAGGAACAGGACCCACCATATGCCCAACCTACCTATCCTCAGAGTAATACACAATAAAAGAAACTTCATAGCCAATAAATTTAATAATGCACTAAGTTGCTGCAATTGGTCCCCCCTCAAGCACCTACCTCTCAATGAAGCTGTACATTATTTTAACTCAACCTTCCTACAAATCCTAGACCATCATGCACCCTCCAGAACTATTAGGCTAAAAACCTACCATGCCCCATGGCTTACCAAATATACAACAAATACAATGAAAGACAGGGACAACATTTGGAGAGCTTCTCAAAAAGATAAAAATCCTACTCTAAGGCAAACGTACATAGAACTACATAATAAAGCCAAGAGGCTAATTAAACTTGACAAGTCCAACTACTATAAAAACCTACAAGATAAATATACTCATATCCACCAAAAATTCTGGGCCTCCATAAATAGATTACTTTATCCTGGGAAAGCATCCACCCCTACTCCTGTGTTGCCAAACGACCAAGACAATATCCCCACATAATTTAATAAATTATTTACAGAAACAGTAAAAAACCTAGCTAATACCCAAAAAACAATGGCACTCCAATATGGTTATCCACTACAACTGACACTAATGCAAAAAACAACACCTCTAGCCTTTCCCTGCAGCCAGTGTCCACTAAAAGGATTCTAAACCTCCTTAAGAAGCTAAAAGCAGCCGATAAACTTCCTTTAGATTTCCTTTAAATATCTGCAGAGGCCATATCATATCCAGTGTCAATTCTCATAAATAGTTCAATTTCAGAACACAAAGTTCCTACCTTATGGAAAACATCCCACATTGTTCCTCTGCACAAAGGAGGCAACTCCTTAGAGCTGACCAACTATTGCCCAATAGCTATATTATCCCCCTTATCAAAATTTTAGAAAGAGTTGTTTACTTACAACTAATGCAGTACCTCCAACAAAATAAACTACTATCCAATTCCCAACATGGCTTTAGGCCCTCCCATAGTACCACCACTGCTCTTCTATCTTTCACCAACATAGTCAACTACTACAGAAACATAGGTCTTTTCGTATCATCCATATTCCTGGACTTATCAAAAGCCTTTGACATGGTTAATCACGATATGCTCCTCAATACTCTATCTAGTCTAAAGGTATGCTCCTCCACTATACTATGGTTCAACAGCTACCTATCAGAATGCCATCAAGCAGTCCTCTGGCAAGAAAAGCTGTCCCCCCTCTTACCAATATCAATAGGAGTCCCTCAGGGATCAATCCTTGGACCACTGTTGTTCTCTGTTTTCACTAATGACATCTCTTCTTCATTGCCCACTGCCTCAGTAGTACAATAGGGTGATGACACCATCATAATATGTGCTGCCCCCAGCATAACAGAACGACATACCCTTACCCAAAATAACTTTACTCTAGCTGAAACTTGGTTTTCTAACATAAAACTACTTCTCAATCCCAAGAAAATAAAACTAATCCTATTTACCCCTGGCAGATCACCTAACTTAAACTATAGTCTTGTCATAAACTCCAAAGATAATATTCAAATCACACCAACAACCATACAAAACTACTAGGAGTCGAGATTGATAATCACCTGAGATTTGATATCCAGATAGCACAAACCATGAAAAAGGTGAACAGAAAATTAGGACTCCTCTATAGAAACAAAAAGCTCATGACTAAACAGACCAAAGCCACTATTGCAAGAACCCACCTCCTTTCCATCCTTCTTTATGTCTCCCCTATCCTAACTAATCTTCACCTGACCTAACTTCGCAAACTGGAATCATGTTACAATGTATAGGTCCCATCACTGTCATTCCCTAATGCAACTCAAGTGGCTGGTGCTTCCTCAGAAACTACGACTTAATCAAGTCTCAGTAGCACATAAACTCTACTACTACCTTGAGAAACCACCTGCACTCCAGCAACTAATTCAGCCCTACACCACCACTAGAGCCCTAAGATCTATCAGCCAAAACCTCATTCATGTAATTAGACATAAAAATTAAGCAGGAAAATCTCTCTTTGCCTGCACAATAGCCCAAAATTGGAACTCACTCCCAAGCCACATAACTACCACTACTTATAGTACCCAATTCAAACACCCCCTGAAATCCCATTAATCAAACAATTGTCTCTGCTCTTGCTACTCCCCAGGGTAAACAATAACTATGCACAGTTGCAAGGATTCTGCTACCCTCAAACACTATCCTTACATAGCCTTGCTAATATCCTTGCTTATTCCTCCAAACTCCGCATCAGTACGAAAGGGTAAAACATACTAACACTTGGATACTACACTATTAAATCTGTTCCTGAGAAAAGACACAAGCTGTAGCTGAAAAGGTATAAACCTTATTAGATCTCTTCATCTTCTCATATTGGTCTTACCTCAATACCTATACTTTCATTGTGTGGGTGTTAGCAGGTATATGTCTCTATAAATGTAAATGTATAAATGTATTGTGAATGAAAATCTATATGGGAAAAAAAAAATAATTTTTAGCTTTCTACTAATTGCTCGTTTTACTAGATGCATTACATGCTGTGTAACATTTCATTTTGTACTACTTTGACATATTGTAACACCTAAACATGTTATTAAGAATGCTTAGAAATGTATAAATATTAATAGTTTAACATGGAGCTTTTCTGCACGGGCCTCTGCTGAAAATGGACCTGTGTCCAGTTGGACCCTCCCGGTTAACAAATGTAAAATAAAATAAATAAATAAAATAAATGTGGCAGATGGAGATTGTGTTATCTGTGATTGTCAGCCCTTGCAGTCACCATGGATATGCACACAGCCCCACCCACAAACAACACTATTATATAGGGCTACAGCGCTGGCACTGGATAACATATGCATGAAGGTAGTCATTGATTCAACATGTTCCACCATAGATCTAAGAAGTCCTATCATGGCATCTTCCTTGGACTCCATTGTCTCTCAGAGGTTTTGCTACTGCTGTGTGACAGTCTCTCAGTGGCCAGATACCGGCCTAGTCACCACTAATTCAACATGGACATCTGCAGACTGTGCCTAGATTTTAGCCCTTTTCAACTACTGATTGAGTTCAAATCTGCTTCTGCTCTTACCCCACCTGAGGCTGTAGTCAAGACATATGAGTGGGGTGGTACTATCCTGACAAAGGGTTATGGCCCATCCCAGATAGCTAGATCACTCCAGGGTACTTATACTACCTGGATCATTTGGTGGAAGTGATATCTGTCTGGTGATGGCATGTTGGCATGCTAATCACTCCTGAAGCAAGCAACAGTCCTGCTGGACCATCTGGCCAATGCCATCTAGCCTCTACAGCAAGGTGCGGCCCATTCCACTGGCCACCCAGACCCAGAAATTCCTTTTACTGGGTCCCAGTATTGTATCTCTGGGCCAGTCTGCAGCTGATATGATGATTAGTCCCTAGCCTTGCCTCAGCTATTTTTCTATTTTCTGTTTATCTGTGTGGATACCATGTCTCCTTGTGTATGCACATCCACTCCTGTTTAGTTATCTGTTTGTACTGTTCCATATGTGTCTGCATGCCATCCCTGCCAACTCTAGCCTTCTTTTCTTCCCATTCATGACTTCTTCTCTTCTCTATCAATATGCATAAAATGGGGGCCTTTTCCCACAAAAATATGCCCAACCTACCCCAGTTCTTTTTTACCTTTCCGTGTTTGTGCTGTGTGCTCCTCTGCTTATTATACTCCTTTTCTACTTTCCTGTACTCTTCTTTCCAATCTTTCATGGAAGCAATGAGGTGTCCAGTTTGCTGGCCATCCATTGACTGTTTTTTCACATCTGTTATACTTTTTTCTTTGAAGTTTGTAGAGGCAGCCTTCCACTGTTGACAACTTGTTGCCCTACTTGATCTAGCTTTGATTGTGTATTTGTAAAGTTCACTACTACCTTGACCCTGTTTGTTTCCACTGGGCTGCATCAATCTGTTTTGCTTGTGATGTTTCCTTTCCATCTTCTTCACTAACTTAAAGTGCAGCTGTCTGCTTACTCGTGCAATGTCCTTCTTTAGTTATTCTTATCGATTCTGCACTGCACTGCAGTGTATTTTGTCTTTGTAGCACAAGCCATTCACAAATATGAAATGCACCTCTATTTTTTTAATTTATTCATTAACTAGTAAGTGAAATGGTCATAATGTAGCCTTTTCAACCATTACACAGTTCAAAATGGGCAGTGTTACTGCAATATATATGGCCAATTTATAGGAACTAATCAAATAGGATATGCTGCATATTTTATAGCAGAGTGTCTAAATTACATGAAGTAGTTTTTACATTAAACTTCACTTATACCATGCATATGTGTAGCTAGCTATTCTGATGAGTGGTGCCATCCCCTGATCTGATGTTTCCTCCCCTCAAGTCTAAGTTATGGAACGAAAAAGGTCATCTGCTACCCTGGAATTGAGAAGAAAAATCTCTTCTTTCCTTCTAAACTTTAGGAACTGCTTACTACATTTGTAGCAAGTAGCTGCTACAGTTTATGCCACACAGTGAGAGCAAAGTGCTTCAGTTTTGGCCATAAATACAATAGTGGCATTCATTTCTGAATTCTTTTAATGTACTGCACTGAGGACTGCTCAGCATCTGCTGCTGCCCCCTTTGGCCAGCGGTAGCTGACTCTTTGTCATACCCTAGCTATGTTACCAAAGCCAGGTGACAGATGTTTCATACTTTTGGGGTAAACATTTACATCATCTAGCAATGTCTGCATCATTTCCATGTGAGTTTACTTTCACAATGCCTCTATATTCTCCAAAAGAGAATCCATCCATCTATCCACAACTCTTTTCCCATTTTTGCACATGGGGTAGTGTGTCACTTCAACAGTGACAGTCATGTAGAGCCAATGTTCATACCACTGGTTGGCTAGAGAATGTAGCTACATTATTTCAAAATTAAAGAGAATCTGCAAAGTATTGAAAAATGACTCATAACTATGCGTTTAAATTAGAAATGTTTAGTCATATGACGTGCAGAGAGCATGGTTCATAATTAAGGCCATTCTTTTTTGTCTGTCTTTTCAGAATGTACCTGGATACGTTGTTCACTGGTGAGAGACGTTGTACAGATCAGTAAGAAAATACATGTGTCTAATTTCTACCTTTCTATAGCTTCAGTACAACAAGCTGGTCCTCTGAAGTAAATGAATATTTATGGAGCTTCAGGAGTGTTTGTTGGTAGCAATGGTTTCAGCCAACTTTTGTCTTTGCAGATGTTTTCTATATCTGCACATTCACTAGTGTTTTTTTTAAATACTGTACTACAATCTCGCACTGAAAAAAAAAAACTGGTATATGTGATCAGCTGATTTGTGATTAGCTATGCCATCTTTTTTTTTTCCATTTAAAAACTGCTGTTTTGATGGGTTGAAGGGGAGCCCATATATAAACCTTTCATTTGTTCAGTATCACATTAGATCTTCTACCCTTGCTGCAAATTCAGCAACACTTAATGAAGCTATTCAACATTTGCACTTTTTTATATGATTTAATTCCCATTGCATATAAGCATCTTTTCTAAGTACGCCAACGTTCACATCATGGCGTAACTTTATTTGGCCCTTATCAGATCTACCGTTGAGTATAATGCACCTTTCAGGATGCACATGACCAGATATATGCAACAACTGGAACTCCCAGAAAGGTTTCTAACAAGGAGAATCCAGGGTATTAAACACATTGTCTTTTAAGGATTGCCTTAAAGCCCTATCTCTATACCCGGTCACCTACAGGTTACCAAGAAGCGATCTATGCCTAGCATACAAAGCATCCTTGGATCCAGCTCTGATGGACCTTTTGCACATCCACAAAATGAACAGCATCAAAACCACTAGATACAAGGATTTAAATTTTGCTCCTGATATAAATAAGACATATTGGCGAGACAGATATGTGCCTCAGAGGATCTCCATGCCCTGGAACAGGCTTCCCATCCACATAAAACAGAGTCCATCCTTAACCTTAAGTGTGACCTTGATCAATGGATGGGAAATCAGAAATTCACATCAGGTCTGGACCCCATGTCTCTGACAGACAGGAGCAGATAGTAATGCCCAAACAAACACACCCATAACATAACTTATAGAAACTTCCTAACATACACCCCTCCTAATAAATGCTCATGATACCTAGGGACACAATTGGATTGGATAGCACTGCTAGGATTATAATGGCTCTTGTAGTTATTAGCCTAGTATATACCTATGAACCTACATACCCACATACTTCATTTGAATACATTCAAAATGTTAAATATTAAATGTAGCAAACTAAAATATTACTGAAACAGTTAATATCAAAAGCATTATAAAATAAGCTGATGAGAACTAACAATTCCACTAATTAAGCCCATTAACTTAGACTGGCCCTGGAGCCAGAGACAATTATAAATCCTTCCTTTGCCATGTTAAAAAACAAAAAAAAACATTGCTCGGCACATATTCATGATGGTGCCTCCTGACCCAAATTACATTGCAATCTCCTTGTGAACAAATTAAATTACATCTTCACCCTTAAGACTTCAATTTCCCAGAATATCTAAATTCCTTATTCACGAAATTATCTAAACGATCTTTTACTAAAAGTGCTAACCAAGGCCAAAAATATTTTGCTTACTTTCACTTAGGATTTCTATAGCCCTTTCTCTTTGTCTATATCCTGATAGCAATCCCTGGTAGGGAGGGCAGTCTCTAGCCTGTAGTTCAAATGCATTCTTGGTCTCATCCCATTTTATTATCTTTCCTTCTCTAGTTATTTGTTGTCAATATCTTAGTTCCTTTGCCACTTTTCTCCAATAAATTCTAGCCAACTCTTGCCTATTCTCTGTACCCCTACTTGCAGTCATCCATATTGGTAAAACCTCCTTTCTCCATTCTCATGTTGGCTTAGTTCTTAGAATATTTTTTGCTACTTCATGTATGGCTGTTATTCTTCTTAAGGATCTGCATCTAAAAACCCACTCTCTCCTTATATCTTGAATTCCTCCTGCTTTATCATTACTTTCTCCTTTGAATTATACCTTCTGCTTGTGTTATGTATATGAACCTTAACTGTGTAGCTCTAAAAATTCCCCTTTAAATAAGCCATCTTCTTCTATTGGATCAACTTATCTCACTTAACACTTGCCCTCTCCTCCCACACAAATTCCTTCAACTCCTTTGAAGAATTCTACATACTGTTGGTTTCTTGCTGTTACTTGCATTTACATGCATACATACCACAGTTTAGTTAACTATTTATCATAATCAACTAGTCTTATTACTGTATTGTTCTGAGTACAGTAAATACACGAAGAGAACTGTTTCAATTAATACGCTTTACTTTCACATTTTTTCTTTCCACATCTACAAGCATGTAACACAGATGCTGTCAGCTCTCTATGGCAAATACCCAAAGCTTGTTTATGCACCATCACATTTATACCAGAAGGTCTGGTATTTCAAATTTCATATTATTCTTGCAGCTTTTATTCAAGCTAATAATCATGCTAGCAGTAGTTTGAAAAGACAGTATATACTAAATAGAACAAGAGTATTCTTTCAGTTCCCCATTTTTTTAATTTGTCTGAGGAACAGACTAAACTTCAGTTAAAGAAAAGACTGCATTTGTTTCGTTAACATCATTATTTACATCATTTATAACTTTGCTCATATTTACAATCATAACTTGTTGAGTTATTGCAACTCTCTGTAACCTGCAGCATATTAAACAATTCCAAACTGTCATTATTATGACTCCTAAGACTACCAACACCGTATGTATTAACCAATTTAACAATTTGGTTCCAGATGATGACCACCCTGTGAATATATTTCACCAATTATGGGCAGTGTCAGCTTCTGTTTTTTCAGCCAACTTTACCAACTTGTCTGTTACTATTATACTATTTACTTTATGCCATAATATGCTGCAGTTACGATGATCCAAGTAAGCTTTAAGATTGTCTGTGTCCTGTATTATTTTTCTTAAGTTGTCTAAAGATAAAGTAATGTTAGGAAACTGAATCATTTCATATTTCCACTGAAATTTTGCCATTTTTTTAGTACTAGTAGAAAACACATAAATCTCATTTTTCCAGGTTAAATGCGTGATATTACTGATACATCTCACAAAGGCCGTTTGCTTGTATTTTAACACTAGTTTATTTGAAACCACACATACAAATTGTGGTGCCACTTCGACAAACATTTTGAAGTTTAAAGGTAATATTGTCCATTTGCACATATTTACATAATGTTGTAAAAAACATGGTTCATAGATGGGAGAATTCTGTCCACATATGAGACCATTCATAGTTTCTGTACAATGTTTTAACATCTGCGTTTTGTCATCCATATCTATGTAATTTCCTTTAAGTTGAGGTAACCAAAGTTCAGTATTGTTATAAGTAGACAAAAATATTATGGGTAATACCATGAATTGACATATTACTGTTTGTTTTGTTACATTATAGTACATGACTTTACCTACACAGAAGTTGTGCTCACAGAGTCTGTTCTGTGAACAGTCTTACCAAGCTAGTGGATGGAATCCAACTGCTGAATAGTTGTCACCACATGTACTCATTTTTTAACATCAGCTTTATCTGTAACTAATTTTGCTGCATTTTAACATACAATGATTGTAAAGTACATTTTGTCCAATCTGCAAATACAGATACATTGGTGTCAAATTGCAATCTGTCTATTAATGATACATTATAATGATTTATAAAACCCTCTTGATACCATACATTTTGTTTATGTACATAACAAATAGTGGGCTTCCATTGGGCTTGCAAATGTACAATTTGGGATATGTCTTGTCCTAGTAACCTTAACTTATTTTGCAAAATTTCAATATCCACAGCATTTAGAGTTCCCACTCCTGCGCCTACTCCCCCTAAGAATGTGTCATACTAGGCTCTTTTAAATCTGCATTTTGTCTGTTTAAAACTTGGAAACGTAATGTTGAAGTGCAATATTGTCTTTTGGTATTGTTGGCCTATCATGGTACAAGTGGATGGTATTTTTACCACTTGATCTGTTTGAACTGGTTTATTACCCAGAATGGTAAGTATTCCGACCCATGGTCCTTTTCCTTGTATTACTGTGTTTGTTTATACAAATAAACAGAGTATTAGTAGAAATTATACCTGTTCTTTCCCCTCTTGAATTTATTATTATTTTTGTGTTATTATTAACACACTGTGACATTTTTTGTATGATGTCTTTTCTTGTCAGAATTGTTACATCTTCCGGGGGTAACGTACAGTATCTAAAAGAGACTGAGCTGTTTACTGAAATGTTTATGTCAGTTTTTGACTCTTCTTCTACTTTTATGTATGCCTGACCCTGTTTAGCTAACCATGCTGTTATATTATTGTTAAATGTTATGCTTCCAAAGATACACTTTGCCTTTAACAGCTGAAATTGTCTTGTATTCTATTTTGTGTAGCATTTTCCCAACTTAGTGTTATTTGTGAAATGTTGTAATAAACAACCTTGATTCCCTCTGTTTGGCAATCTACCAAAAGGAGTCCACTGAGCACAATACTTACAATAGCAATCACATTGTTCATGTTTATTAAAACTTGTTTGTCCTATCAAACTTTTTGGGAGTACTTTTAACAAACTTTGCACAATACTTGGCATTCAGTCTTGTACGTTGTTTCTAAAAAACAGAAACATAAACTTTATTGAGCATCTGCTCTCCCTCCTTTTAAAGGCAATGCATTTTTCTGTTGATCACTACAAACAATGACTCTTATTTGATCCCTGTGAACTAGCAAGGTCTTGTTTTTCTTGCTTTGTTTGACTTTATAGACCAAAGGCCCTATTTGTTCCATTACTTCAAAAGGTCCTCGGCAATTGCTACCCCATTTGTTCCAGAGGGAAGGTGTTGTTCCTGTGGCATTATGGGGATCTTTCTCCATAAATGGAATGCTTGCTCCCTTGCCAAGTATTCACACTGCTCTGTGATGTCTTTTAACCATGTTTTATGTTGTGCTACCTCTAACGAAGGTCTGTTATGTCCACTCGCTGGATCAAAAGGTAGTTGTATATGTATTTTCCTGCCTGTCATGATTTCAAATGGTGAAATCCCTGTTTTACTGCTTGGGGTAGCTCTTACCCCTAACAACATTCCTGGCAAATGTTGCACCCAATCTCGTCCCTTTTCCAAACATGCTTTATTTAGTCTCTCTTTAATGGTTCTGTTCATTCTCTCAACTATCCCGTTGGACTGTGGATGGCAGGGTACATGAAATCTTTGTTATATTCCTAACAAATTACACATTTGTTTGATTAGCTGACTGACAAATTGTGGCCCGTTATCAGACTCTATAACCCGTGGCCATCCCCAATGACAAAAAATGTTTTTCCATAAAGCTTCTGCTGTTGCCTTAGCGGTTGTTTTTTTTTGGTAGGAATTGCTTCAATCCATTTTGAAAATACATCTACTACTACTAACAAGTAGCAATACCCTCCTTTTCTGGTGGTAATGGTCCTGCATAATCTATTTGAACTGCATACCATGGTCCATCTGCTGGCATGACTCTGTGTAACTGAGGCTTTTTACTTTTGGCATTAACCTGTAGACAGATTAAGCACTCTTTTAAAACTATTTTACACAGCTTTTTTAAAGCTGGGTTCCAATACTTTTCTTTGACCACTGGCCATAGCTTTTCACTACCTACATGTCCTAGCACTTGATGATTGTATTTTACTAACTGTTTTGCTAGTTGATATGGCACATAAGGTAACTGTAATCCTTTTGTAGTAGGATAAGCCCAGAATTCTCTAGGTGGAACCCCTTCAATCATACATTGACTAGTCTCCTCTTCCAAACCTTGTTGCCTCTGAATTCGGACTAAATATTCAGTGATATCCCTGTCCTTATCTACTAAACTAACGTGCTGTATTGCTTCGACTGATTTTAAATCAGGATACAACTGCCATCCTATCTTCGTTGCCTATTTGGCTAAGACATCTGCTTTTGCATTTAATTTGAACACTTCCTGAAGTTGTTTTTTGGTGGGCTTTTACCTTTAAAATGCTGAATTGCCCTTGCACATTCTTTTACCGTATGATTTTCCATATATTTTGCAAAACTTCTGCATGTCTAAGTGTTTTTCCTGCACTATCTACAAAACCTCTATGAGCCCACACTGTCATGTGTAAATGTAATGAGTTTACCCCATATGCACTGTCAGAGTAAATACTGGCATGATTGTAATGCTGTAGTACGTACAGTACTGCTTCTAATTCAGCCCTTTGAGCTGACGTGATCTGGGAGCTGCACCAACTCTTGAACTCCCAAACTTTCTTTTTCTGGTAGTAAAGCAAATCCTGTCACATACTGTCCATCGTCCCAGTACCTAGCTCCATCTACAAAGACAGAGGACAGAAAATGATTGTAGTCTGGTGATATGGGGGATTTTTCTGGCTTGGTCATATTGTCGATGCAGTTATGCTGCTTTCCCTCATATCCAAGCAGGTTGGACAAATAATATATTTCTCCTGCTTAAATGATTATCTTTTTTGTACTGAAAGTAGTCATCCACCTAGCAAATGCTGCCTGGCTGAAACCATCGGTAATCTTGTTCATTTCGAAACTGTCTACTAGTACCTGCACTGCGTGATGTGGTGTCTGCACTATTATGGATGAAAAGACTGTTAGATATTCTGTTTGATTGATTCTCCAATATATAGCCAACAATTGCTGAATACAGGGGTGATATCTCTTTTCTACCTGAGACATTGTCCGGCTGAAAAAGGTAACTGATCTTAAAGTTTTCTACCATCTCCTATCTCAACTGTGTGGCCACTCTTGTAATAATACCATTGATAGTGTGCTTTTTCCTATCAGTGGTATTATTACAAGAGTGGCCACACTGGGGAGATAGGAGATTGTAGAAAACTTTAAGATCAGTGTGCTTTTTCCTGAATGCCGCGGTGGTACGGCAGTAGTGTTGTTACCTCACAGTAAGAGGTTCTCCCGTTCGATTCTCGGCTGGGCTTGGGAGTGCCTTCTGTGTGGAGTCTGCATGTCCTCCCCACAGTTGGGTAGCATTCGAAAGACATGCGTGCATAAATGGGCATGCCTTCATTGAAGGTTGGGTGTCGAGCTGGCACCTTGGTGTTTCATAAAAATCTACTGCCAATCATTAGCGGACCGGAGTTCCTCTGTGGTGACCCTTTACCGGGAAAAGCCGAAAAACAAACAAGTGTGCTTTTTCCTGCTGCCGCTTGTAAAACAAATGGTAACTTTGAGGTTGGTGCTATTAGTTCTGTAGCCATTGCAAACTTCTCTTTCATGGCTGCAAAAGACTGTTCTTCTACAACACTCCATTCCAGAGTGCCATTATTTTTTTGCATGGACAGCATGTTGTACAAAGGTCCTGTTGTCTGCGCATAATCTTCAATGAATTCTCTGTTGCAATTCATAATACCCATGAATTTATGTAAGTCTGAAATGGTCATGGGCTTTTCCATCTGTAGGATACCTTGTACTCTCTGTGCACATGGGGATTTCCCAGTTGGCTTGATAATGGTCCATAAAAATTTGACTTATTGTGAAAAAAACTGTATTTTTTCACTTTTTACCTTGAATCCTGCCTCCTGCAGTGTTTTGAAAACTTCTTTACATTTTTTTAAATGCTGCTCTACTGTTTCTGACTGTACCAGTATGTCATCTATGTAATGAAGCACTGATTGGTCTTCTTTTAACTCACTTAGAATTTTGCCTACCATTTGGTGGAAAATTACTGGACTATTTTGAAATCCTTGTGGTAACCGCATCATAAGATACTGCTGATTGTTAAAGGTAAAGGCAAATTTGGGCCAATCCCTTTTCCTCAGTGGCATGGCAACAAATCCATTTGCCAAATCAATGACTGTGAGCCACTGGCTTTGTGATTTTATATTAGCTGCTAATTCCGGAACTCCTGGAATTACATGTGCGCTAGGGGTGGTGTATTGATTTACTTTTCTCAGATCTATGACTAGCCTGTAACTGCCATCTTTTTTCTCAACTGGCCAAATGGGTGAGTTTGTTGGACTTTCACCCTTTACTATTATTCCTGCCGTTTCCCAATCTGCTATGCACTTTTGCATATCTTCTTCTGCTTCTTTTGGTATTGGATATTGCTTTTGAAAAGGTGGTATAAAATCTCGTTCATTTCCTATTCCTACCGGAATTTCTAGTTTTCCAGACTCTGTCAGTCCTTGTGACCACAGAAGCGGAAACTGTGCCTGTAAGGACTGTCATGTGTCCTGTGTGTCTGCATGTACTGCCCCTTATGTTTTTTTCAGTGTCTCACCTATTTGTATGGTGCAGCATGAAGATCCTTCTGCACCCTTCCATATTATGCCATTTGGTACATCTATGACCAAACCAATTTTGTTCATAATATCCATTCCTGTAATGGTCAATGCGCATGATGGGTGCATCAAAAAAGATCCCTGTATGCCTACATCATTTTGTGTAAACTGTATGGACACATTTTTACTACCCACTGCTATGCATCCAGTGCCATTAAAACCTGAAATGCATGTTCATGTTTTAGGATCTGGTGGGAGTGGTCGGTTGGTAACTGAAACAGCTGCTCCCGTATCCAATAATACATTTTTCCATAGGGTCCACTCTACCCAAATATGAATTAGGGCCCGCCCCTTCATAAAAGATGTCAAAAAAGAAACTTCTTGGGTAGGGGGCACACCCCTATTATATATTTTCCAAGTCATCTCTATCTGACGTTTTTTCAACTGCACATAACTGTAACTGTACTACTTGCTCTTCACCTTCATTGTCACCCCATTCACTGTCATTAAACTTTGTAACTTCTGCTTTTAAACCTTCTTGCATATTGTGGATTAACAGGTGTTTGGACATGAAAATCCTCTGGACAATCTACCGGACATATATCCCCCTGTGGTGTCATTTGTTTTACCTTATAGTTATCCTTTCCCTGGTTATAGAGCCTTTGCACCTTTACTTGTTGTTTTCCCGTATTTTCATCTGTTACCTGCTTAACAAACTTACCCTTCTTTTCTTGAGCTTCCCTCCATTTCTTGTAATATGGACAATCCTTTTTAAAATGACCAGTTGGCTTACAGCAAAAACACTGTAGAACTCTGTTTTTTTCTGCCTGTTCTCCAGCATCCGTTGGAGCCAGAGGTGCAGAAGCTACTCTCTGCTGCCATTGTTGTCCTTGATATATCCAACGGCTTTTACCCTGCCCTTTTGTACGGACTTCTACAACTTCAAAAGGTTCAAGCTAATAATCATGCTAGCAGTAGTTTGAAAAGACAGTGTATACTAAATAGAACAGAGTATTCTTTCATCCTTATCAATTGCTTTCCACAATTTTTCCTCTGGTTGATAAAAATGTGCCTGACCTGTATATAAAACTAAAGGGACTAAAAACATTTTCACTGCTTGTATCTTAGTATCCATATCCATAAATTGGAACTTCCAGTTTCTCCTTTTTTGTATGATCTTTTGTTTAGTCTCTTGCCATATATCGTTATCTGCAATAAGAGAAGCCATTTTAATCCATACTCCTAAATACTTCAACTTATGGTGTCCCCATACATATGTGTATTGTTGAACCAGTTCAGATGTGGGCACATAATTTACAGTTATAGCCTTTGTTTTATTATCGTTAATTTTACATCCCAAAAATACTTGAAAATGACTCAAAATGTTCTACATCACTAAGATGTCCTTTTCTGGATTTATCAGGTACAAACATAATATCATCAGCAAGTAAAGCCAACTTTATTTGATTACCATGCCAATTATATCCTTGTATTTCTGAGTCCATTATTTTCTTTGCTAGTGGCTCTAAATATAAAGTAAATAACAAAGGGGAAACAGAACACCCCTACCTGGTTCCTCTGTTAAGACACAACTTATCAGAGAGGAACCCTCCCACTTTAATTATTCCCCTGATCATTCATATAACCTCCTAATTAACCTTATTATTGTATCTGGGAATGCAAATACTTCCATTGCTCTACTCATGAAATCTTACTTTGTCAAATGCTTTATCTGCATCAAGACCCATGAATAACAATAGTATTTTCTTATATTTTGCTTCCTTCTGGATCATTATTCTATTAATGTTGTCAAATGTTTGCCTCCCCTCACCACAGTGATTGATATCTATCAATTTGATAACACCTTTGTCATCCTTTTGGCTAGTATAAATTTAGACACTGTATAATCATGAATTACAATTGAAATGGGTCTATATGAAGCTGGATCTGATGGGTCTCTACTGTCTTTAGGTATTGCAGCTTTCTTCCAAAATGTTTGGTGTTTCCCCTCATTTTAAAACATTTTCAACAAACCTTCCAGATCTTTAACACTTTTTCCCTTTATAACTTCTAATTTCCACAGGAATGCCATCTGTTCATGGACACTTCCAAGGGGATTTATTATATATAACCACTTTTACTTCATCTGCTTCTATCTTAACTTTTAATTTTTGAGTCTCATCTACCTCTAACCTTGGAATAAATGAATCTTCCATAAATATTTCCATTTGTGCTGCTTCTTGATTTCCACATTTCTCTGCTTTATACAAATTTTCATAACATCTCTGAAATATCTAATACCTGTACTGGATCTCTGGTTATTTTTCATGTTATAGGCTCCCTAAGTATGATAACAACCCTTTCTACTTGCTGTTGCCTAGGTCAAAATTCTTCTTCTTTATCTTCTTTCGGCTGCTCCCATTAGGGGCTGCCACAGTGGATCAACTGTTTCCATTTCTTCCTGTCCCCTGCATCTTGCTCTGTCACACCAACCACCTGCATGTCCTCTCTCACCACATCCATAAACCTTATCTTAGGCCTTCCTCTTTTCCTGTTACCTGGCAGCTTCATCCTTAGCATCTTTTTCCCAATATACTCTGCATCTTTCCACAGCATATGTTCAAACCAAAGTAATCTTGCCTCTCTGGCTTTGTCTCCAAACCTTCTAACCTGGGCCAACACTCTAATATAATTATTCCTAATCCTGTCCATCCTCGTCACACCCAGTGCAAATCTTAACATCTTCAGCTCTGCCACGTCAAGCTCTGACTCCTGACTTTTTGTCAATGCCACTGTCTCCAATCCATATAACATAGATGGTCTCACTACCCTCTTGTATATCTTCCATTTCACTCTTACTGGTAGTTGTCTGTCACAAATCATTCCTGACACTCTTCTCCACCCACTCCATCCTACCTGTATTCTCTTCTTCACCTCTCTTCCACACTCACCATAACTCTGAGCTGTTGATCCCAAGTATTTAAACTCATCCACTTTCATCCCCTCTACTCCCTGCATCCTCACCATTCCTCTATCCTCCCTCTCATTCACACACATATATTCTGTCTTAGTCCTGCTGACCTTCATTTCTCTTCTCTCTAGAGCATATCTTCACCTCTCCAGGATCTCCTCCACCTGTTCCCTACTCTCACTACAGATCACAATGTCATCTGCAAACATCATAGTCCACGGGGACTCCTGTCTGATCTCGTCTGTCAACCTGTCAAAATGCTAAATGTTTTTGTACTCTGGAGTTATCAAAAAATAATTGATTAAAAGCAATCTTTCTTAAGTCATGCATGTTATCCAGATAACCCCTTGTTTTCCCTTTAGCACTCTGCAGTCGCACCTCTTCTTGTGCAATACTTTAATTTCTGTCATCCCTTCTAACTAATTCCTATTAATTCTTAAACAGATCTCTTTCTATTTTAATTATACCATATTTTTAAACTCCAGTTTCATTTTATCCCATTCCCTAGCTGTAACATTTGAAGAAATTATTATCTTCTCCAATAACTCTCAAACAATTTCCACTATCCATTCCTTAAATTCCTCTCTTTTTGACAGGTAGGCGAGGAATAGTGTCTCATTTTTACTTCATTACCCTTCATTATTAGCTTAGTCTTAACTGGTGCATGATAGGAAAAACTTATTGAATGTGTGCCAAAAATTTCAATTAAAGGCACATCTTCTTGTGAAATATAATTTCTATCTAGACTGGCACAGTTATTGTACTTTAGTGAATAATATGTTAATTTTCTCTGACTTTTTACTACTAAATTTACATCTTCAATGCCAATTATTTTCATAAAGTATTTCATAAATCCATCCTCTTTTGTTTTATTTTCCTTCTAGGTCCCCCATTCATATTCTTGCCATTGCAAATCAAGTTCCAGTCCCTACCTATATGTAAAATTCCCTGCTCAAAGTTATATCTCCCAAAATTTTCTTAAGCTCCATAATATCAGTTTTTAGTGGAATATAAAACACGTGCAAGTGTAACCCTCCTCCCTTGCCGAATACCCCTTACTACCACAAATCTATCATTATTATATTTTCCTCTCCTATTATTATTTTCGTTCATCTAGCCATTAGTATAATTACACCCCTTTCATTTGTCCCTGATATTTTACCTAATATCCATCCTATAATTCTTTCTTTATCAAATTCTCATGCTCATTTTTTACCAAATGTGTCTCCTGCAGCATTGCTATTTGCACTCTACATTTCTTAATATAATTCAGTACTCTTTCCTTTTTGTCTATACTTGTAAGGACAGTTATGTTCCAAGTTAATATTGATAGCAATGCCATTATGAAACAAAATTATTGTTTCCATTTATTATGAGAGTTTTCTGAATGTGATTTTCCAACTCTTGTGTTACATGAACACACTAATGATAGGCTGACCATTTATACAATTGTTTTTTGTCATCGCTATTTTAACCTATGTCACATTTTTCAAGACTTTTTATTTTAATGAAAACCCTCAGCCAAAAAATTAATTTTCAGAATAGCCCATCACCTATTAACTTAGAGGAAATACATAACATTATGTACATTTTTACAAAATTAAGTTTAACTCTCCAGATAGGAGCAATTGTTCCAGATTGGCAGCTGTACATGTAGGCATTAACTAACCTAAAATTAAGGTTACCTATGTTAAAGCACATGTTATACCCTGTGCTCCCACTTAGCCTGATTGGTGTCTTTATTCTTTGCCCAGATGTGAAAAAACAGTTTATAAGCTTTCAGAAAACATTAATTTTAGCCTTAAGAAAGGTGCTCTGGCTAATTTTTAAATAAAACTAAATTATACACTGTTCTTCTTAAATGCATTAAAGTATTAAGGCTATTCAAGAAGCTGCTATCTCTTATTCACTTCCAATAATTTCAGACTTCATTTTTCACTGACTTGCTTGCCCTTGTACGTTTACATTTTACATTTCCCTCAGCAAAGAATACTCAGAACTCTCAAGGCTAATTGATTGCACCTGCAGACAGCTTGTCTCCATGGAAACATATTCAGCAATGAAAGAAGGAAAAACAGTTAACAACTCAGCAGATGCATGTAGGAATCTTTGCCAATTTCATCCAGAACAGAACAGAATGTACAACTGTCTTCAGCTGTAGACTTCTTGATTCCTAGTGAACATTGCTAATTAAAAAAAAATAAGCTGATATGTAACACTTCTCATGGCTTTGATCATTTTGCCATATTTTTAAGCCAACTTGCTTACAAAAACACTTGTTTATAGATTAAGCCAAGAGCATTAATCCTGACATTCACCTTTTCAAAATAAGAGAAAACATCTCAACTCTACAGATAAAATCGGTGTACTTTTACAACCCTCCCCTGCTCTAGCATGTTAACTTGAACTTGCTGTTTTCCAGACTTTCTTCACTTATCACAGTTTAAAGCCTATATTTCTTACAACTAAAAAGTCCTTCTTTACTTTAAAATCTTTATCACATAGAACAACCACTGAAAAAGCCTCCCCACCTACATTTTTAAAATACTCCTGACTACATACTACACAAAACTGATTTACTATATAACATGCAGTCTATATCATGAAATGTTTTATACAAATACTATTAAGAACAAGAATTGTGTTACTTACAGTTACTTTTTCACCTTTAGTGTCCTTCTAAGCATTAATGCCATACAGTGGAGTGTATGCTTTGCAGTCAACCCATAAGTTTAACAAAGACAATGTTTCTCAGACACTTTCTCTTGCAAAGCCATACTTCGCAAATGTGATTGATGCTTTATAATCTCACATTTATTTGCAAATTTCAGTATTGCTAGTCTTTCTGTTCATACCCATCCCCCGACAACAGACTCTGGTTCAAGTTCAATGTATTCATGATTCTTCAAGTCAACTCCTGTGCTTTCTTCTGTTTCACAAGAATTTTCCTTTGGAAAATTGGAAAAGGTTTCACTGGCAAAGTCTCTCTATGTGCTTTATTGTTAGAAGAATGAGAAGCCAAATCCCCTTCTGTTTGCTGATCACTTTTTGTTGGACAAATGTTTGTATTTCCTCCTTTGCCTGTTCTACCTCAAAAAATATATTTGATCTCACAGGAAAAAATATTCTGAAGACAGATGAATTTAGAAGCTTGAATCTCACACTTTCCTCTTCTGCCTGGTGTACAGTGAATCACCATTTTTCACAAACATTCTTCTGTCTCCAATTTTTAATACTTTCCATTCATCCACAGTTTTGTCGGGATCAACTCTTTCTGCTATTATTATTGCAGCTTTACTTATACAAGTCTTGGTTGCTTTCTCAGGGCCAGGTTTGGAGCATACACTTGATTTACTATTTCAGTTTAACAAATTCTGCTGTGGAATACCAGTCCAGTTGCTTATTTCTGCTTTCATAAAATTAATATAGTTTGTTCTTTCTTGTTACTCTGGTACACATGAAAGTGTCAGGTTTCCTCTGCACACACTGTCTCCTAACTCTATCATTTTTTGAAACAGCTCTTCTTGAGAAGTCTTACATTCAGTCAGCCTTTTCTTCATGTCACCCTCTGATTTTTGCAGTTTTGTTCAACTGAATAGCCAGAGTTTCTATTTTTCTACCATTTTGTTATTTGAGTTGATATACTTCTTCAATGTTTCATTTATTTCAATCATCTCTGAGCACATTTGATTTACTTTTTCCTCTAAATTACTGGAAGCTATATGTTGTACCATGGCTGAAGCATGAACTGCCTTTTGCTGAATAGCTACAGAATTCTTCCCAGACAATGTTTTGCCTTCACCTTTTCTAGCTGATTTTCTTTCAGGTTGTTTAAATTTCTTCTTTGCTGGCAACCAATTAATGTACTTGCTAGTTAGTTATTACATCTAACTCAAGCTGGCAGAATTACTAGCTCTTAATTCTAAGTTTCTTTTTTTTTTTTTACACAGTAAGAGCTGAAATTAAACTAATTCATTTACAGCCAGTTATCCTGTTTCATGATGTAGGCTGCAGCTAATATTTCATATAGACTTTTTCAGATGTGAAAAAGAAATAGCTAAACAGGAATGCAATAGAACAAATGAAATAAGTCATAAGATACTGGATATTTTACAGAGATTCTGCAAATGTATACCTAACACTTTTACTGCCACCATCACAAGTGCAGCTAGCTAGCTATTTGGGCTCCCTTTCAGCCCCTGAGCTGAACTTTAAGCAGAAGAGCAGGAAAAACATTCTGTTCCCCTGTCTTGCACACTCCATCTAAGGAGGTAGACAGGTTTGTTCCTCGTGGTCTACACTCCACAATTCTGGGTTAAGGAGCAAATAAAAGTTCTACTCTCCTTTTAAAATATAGTGAACTGCTGGCTAGATTGTACCAAATAGTTGATACAATTTATGCCTCACATGGAGTGCTAAAGTGCTTCAGTTCTGACTGCAAATGCAATACCAGCATTCAGCACTGAAAACAGATTGGAATGTTATTGTATCTGCTGATCACATCAGCTAATATTTTGTGCCCAAAACAGCTGTGCCTTTCTCCCACCCTAGCTTTGCCTCTGGTCACCACAAAAAAATGTTTTTTTTTTTGTTTTTTTTATCACCATTAAACAGGAGACCAATGTGAATTTGCTCCTAGAATTTTGCACAGATGATTAAGGCTCTGAGCTGTTAAATAGCTTCTTCCAATAATCAAGCTGACAGGGTTTGATTCTTTCTACCTCCACTTGCCTACTGTGTGACTCTGAATGAGTCACTTGATCAGTGCTCCTAGGTCCACTATAAAATGTAGTTTATGCAATGGTGAGGAAAATAAACTGCAGACTGTAAATTAGCAAACATATACAGATATATTATCAAAAAAAATCGAAGTAGTTTTCTTTTAAGTGCATAACACGATGTAATGAGGAAGGCTTAGATTCTGAGTGATTTACTCTCATTGTAAGTTAGTTACTTAAGTGTAGCTTAGTCTTGTAAATGGACATTACATCGAAGAACTCCCTTACTTTGCAAGTAAGTTGTTTAAAATCTAAGGTAAGTAACAAACAGATATTTAAAATACTGTTGCGATGATGCAGGAAAAGAAATATGCAAGATTACAAACAAACACAGTCAGAACAATGAAACAGAGGATTTATTTCTGAGAATGAAGATTGAAAATATGCATTTGTTATAAAACTAGGATGTAGTTAAAGAATGGGAAATAACTAAAGCATTGTTTTAGGTTTGCAACTTAATCCATTCTTGATCACTGTAAATTCAATCACATGCCTTGCATTAATAAAGCCTTGTTTTGTCTGATTCACATTGGAAAATGGATTTCAGTTTAATTGCCAATTCCTCTAAAATGGAGTTTACCAGAGAATCGTGAGCTTTACGATCGGCTTACCCTAAGAACTGAATACTGACAAGAGCATGCCCCTCAACAAGATGGACCTCATTTACTGTAGTTTTAAAAGTGTGTGTGTGTGTGTGTGTATGTTCTGGTGACTAGCAAATGCAAATGAGCAAGCTCTAGGAACAAAAAGGAATGTCTTGCCTTTAGTCTAGATGAATTACTTCTTTCTCTTTGCAACATTGATTCTAAACATGCAGCAAGGATATCTTGCATTTTTACTCAGTAACATACTTTTTCACATCAGGTATAAATGAAACAATTTCAGCCAAGCCATCTTCTTTCATAGAAGATTCTTTTACCAAATAATTTAGATCCATGCAAATGTTACCATCGTAATGTGATTTATATTACCTTGAACTCATATGATTCTTCGATGATGACTTCCACTTTTGAAAGTTCTGCAAGTGATGGGCATCCCATTTTTGCAATGTGTTCTTCATCAGCTTCATGAGGAACAGGCCGATTCTCATTGGAATCACCTAAAAGCAGTCAACAACATATCTAATTATTACTGTCATTTCAATCAGCTACAGAATCAACTCACAAATTACATGGTAACCTACAATTTGCAAACATCTAGCATATAGTGACAATAAAGGCACTACCAAATTTTGTCAGTTTCGCATAGTCAGCAAAATTGAACAAAAGACAAGAAACCCCAAAAAAACAATGTATTACATGTGTTTAGAGAATGGGCAGCCGGGACATCACAGCTCTAAACATTCTGCACTATAGTGTGACGTCTACCACTACTCCACAAGATGACCCAGGAACTACTTTTCATCTTTTGGGGCTAACTGACTACCAACTACTTTTAAATGCTAAAAAAAAAAAAAAAAATCCTGTTTTTACCCAAATCTCAGATAGCACAGAAACAGTACTTAACATCACATAAGCACATAATGCCATGATTAAAACAATTTCCAACACAAAGCTTCTTGGAGTCATATTTGAGGATAACTTAAAATATGATCAACACATCACTCAAGCCATCAGGAAAATTCACCAAAAACTGGGCTTTCTCTACTGACACAAACCCTTTCTCACTGGTCCTCTAGTAATCCTTTAGCAGCATATTATCTTCTCCCTTTACTTCTCTATGCAGCACCTATTCTGACTAATCTTCACTCCATAGTAAAATATCAACTAGAGGCTTGCTACAATAAAACAGCAAAGTTTCCATTCAGCTTATCTAACCGATCACACCACTGTCTAGCACTAAAGCACCTACACTGGCTCAAACTACTTAATTACCATACCTACTCCCAATTGCTTCCTGCCCCCCCCCAAATAATACACAAACTCAACATCTGCCATCACTGCAAAATGTCTTAAAACAATATTCATCTCCTAGCAATTTCCACTCATAGGACAAATATCTCCTGACCAAGACTAAATCTCAGAACTCCAGTCCACTTAGCCTAACACAAGACATCATTCCCACATGTTTTAAGCACAACCTAAAACAGCACCTAACTTCCTCATGACTATGCTAATGCATCCTTCCTGACTAAACCCACTTTTCTGTCTGTTTCCCTTCCATTACCAATCTCTACATATCAATCAGCCTAACTCTCTCACCTTTCTTATGCTGTGTTTCTTTTTATGTTTCTTTCACCCCTAATACAGCTCCTCCAACTAACATAAATACTTAATCCTCTCCTACTAATACCCCCTCTTTACTTACCTCATCTCCTTACCTATCTACTATTATCTCAACCTCTCCAGTATCAGAACTTTTTGTACTTGTTTTTCTTGATTATTTCTGTTTATACCCTTCCTTCTCTGTTTTCTGTTCCTACTCTAGTGACATCCAACCTCATTTACATCAGTATATATAAGGAACCTCTATGCATTATCATTGCTCTTGTAAAAACAACTATTACATGTCAACATGTCTTTGATTTATGTACAGTAATATAACTTCTAAAGAATACAATGATAAACTTACTATTTATGTCTCAAGATTGGCTACAAAGTAATTCTTAAAATGCTATTTTTTTTCCTTTTTGAGTGTAAAATGTATTTTATGTGGAGCTTTTCTCCCTGGGCCTCTGCTGAAAATGGGACTTGTGTCGCTAATCAATCAATCAATTAATCAATAAATGAATAAATGAATAAACAAAGTAATGGCTGTTGTAAAACAAGTCTTGTCACTTTATGACAGCATATTAAACTACTGTGAAGGTTGGAATGAAAAAAACAAATGGCTGCCATATTTTACACTAGCTAAACTTCACTTTGTTATTCAGTGAGTGTAGTATTAGAAACAAATAGATTTAAAAAAGAAAGAAAAGCATTTGTGTGTGCGTATGCACATGTGTGTCTGTATGTCTGCATATGCATGTATGTGTGTTTATCCATATGTGTGTAAATGAGAGTAAGCAAGAAAGAGAGCTCATAATAACATCTTCCTATAACAGACAGTCCATCAGCATGTCTTCCAAACAACAGATGAGGTTTGGGAACAAACCAATTTGTCTATGGACATTTTCAGTATTTAGTGGTTAGAGGGGAGTAAAATGTGTGAGTTTTTGATATGGGGAAGTATGTTAAGACCATGAAGTAAGGGAAGATTTGAGTCGACTCTGGGAAGGGAAGGGTTAATTTAGTATGAGGAGTTTAGAGGAAGTGAGGTAGGTGTATGGTGGGACGTAGGGGTTTTATGTGAGTGTAAATGGGAAAGGGAATCAGGTTTAGGCGTGATCTTGCTACCCACCCTCCCTCCCTTTCTTTTTGGTTCATTTTAGATGGTGCGGTTATTGAGGTGGGTATCTAGGTGGAGAATAAGGACAGGTTTGTCCCTCTTCTGTTCCTCCTCTTGGTGTTGGGTGCTGATGCAAGGAGTTTGGGGGATGAAAGCAGGTGGTAGGACACTGCTTTGATTAGTAAGAATCAGTTAGTGGTGATGTGGATGCTGCTTATTCAGGTAGGGTGAGAGGGGATATGCTGCCCTGGCGTATGGTTACAAGGATGTTCATGTTGTGATTAACATTTTGAAATGATGCAATAAAGTTATGATGTTGGGAGGTAATAAACATTGTTAAATGCCATATTGGTGGGATGTGTATTATTGAAGGGGACCAGGACAATAAGAAGTATGAAACTCTGATGTCTGGCATTATTGACTGACCTTAATCCTTAGTGGTTTACCAGCAACACCTCGGGGTGGGCATTATTTCCCCAGTAACGCACACCCTGTTGTGCATACTTTCTTCATTATTGGTTGCTATATAGTCTCTGTCTCCCTCTCTCTCTGCCTGCACACAACATTCCTTAGATTCTTTTAAAAACCTGAGGTGAGATCCACTGTGCTTCTTAAATTATAGAAAGAAACAGAGTATAAAGGATTAGTTCAAATAAAATTACTTTAGCTAGCAAATCTAGGGGATTCTGTCTCTCTGATATCCTCCCTATGGGAGGAATAAAGACACCTTTTTGGAATTTCCAGTAGTTTATTCAGTTAAGCAGGTAGATGGATGAGTGTTCTTTACCTGCTTAACTGAATAAACTACTGGAAACGTCAACAAGGTGTCTTTATTCCTCCCACAGGGAGGTATGAGAGAGAGAGTCTCCTAGATCTGTTAGCTAAAGTAATTTTATCGGAATAATCCTTTACACTGTTTTTTGTTAGTCCTGTCACCCTCTGGGTCACAGTCCTGTCACCCTCTGGGTCACAGGTGGGATACCTGACTTCACTCGAGCTCTATGGATTACCTCTGTTTTATGTTTTAAAATTATAGAAAGAGTCTGACATCATTCTTAACTTCTGAAGTAACTGTGTTGTATATTTTCAGATGTGTTATTACTGTAAAAAACAATTTATTGATATATTGCACTGCTCTGTGCAGTGAGCAAAGAATCCCTGTTCATAATTGCGATTGAGGAAGCTAACCTATATCTTTTGTCTGTAGATACTCACATCTCAGCAGATTCTTACAAGCCCATTCCTTTCTGTTATGCTTTAGCTTCTACAATGGATAAAAATCTGACATCCTATGAAAAGGCAGCTGTGAAAATGTAAGCACTGCAGCTTTGCATTAAAAAGTGCACTTCACACAGCAGATGTTTTAGCCTTCTAAAATCTTCTTTTTCTGCTAAAACAATACTTATTGAGTTACTAATGTAAACTAAAATTACCATTTCCAGAATATGCAGCCTTGGTTTTGAATTTTGTTTTATTCTCACCATGATGCACTTTTTAATTGCTTGAATACATAATAACTCCTGCTGAGTCTATAACTCTGAATTTCAAATACTGCTAAACAACACTGTGTGGTGATTAATGCCAAATAAGATATCGCTATGTGCATCATTTCATTTAGCTGGTTGTTTTCTCTGGGATATTCTAAATCTTTCAGGTATTGGTTTTGATCTGCACGTAACCTCCTTTACCTGCAGAATATGAACAAGGAGACATTGTTAGTATTCTTTTAATGCAGCACTCAGATGAAATAAAACTATCTGGCAGTCTTCTGGTCAGTAGTTACGTAAGATGTTCCTAGGTAACCTGGACGTGGAAGCTTTGCTAATGAAGTCAGTTTACCTCAGAACATCAGTAGCTTCTAAATAAGAACAGTATCAACAATATTTATTTATATTTTTCATGTACACTGTGGGCAATTAAAAATATCAGACAAACTTATTTAAGTAGTTTTTTTCAAAATGTATTAGTCATCTTATATGCTGTCTGTGCTTCCACTATGAGTGGATGAAACTGAATGCAATTGGAATCCCTGAACTGCATTCACTGTAAAAAACACTTTTTTAAAATGCATTTTGCAGAGGGGCAATCTCTCCTGCACCTCATAAATAACAACTCCACAGTCACACCAACAGAAATAAGGGTGAAATTCCCACAAAAAGGGCATCACTGCCAGCAGAATTTGTCAACAGTGATCTTCAATGGAGGAACTCCACTTGACTGTGGGGTCAACCTAAGGCAGCTGAAACTCGAGAGTTCAATCTTTGTCCACCGGTAGGGTAACCATTGTCTATACCAACTATTATTATTATTATTATTATTATATTATATGTTAATATAATATTAGTATATGGGTACCCACTACTGTATATAGTGACAACATGAAGAAAAACAGAAATCAGTATGTTTACCGCTTGTTTTAAATTTTGCCTGTAAATGTGTTTTATGTATTTAGCATTTAGACTAGTTCTACATTACATTTGAAATGCAAAATTTAAAGTGATTATGTTGTACTAGTTATGTACCATGTGCTGTGTAATTATATCAGTGATGTAACAAATGTAGCCTAATTGTTCATTGATCTAATCTCTTGTTCTGCTGCAATCACCTGAATCCATAGAGATACTGGTTAGGTTAGGAATTAGAAGCCAAATGCAACTTGGCAATGATTCCACTGGAGATAGAAGCTCTTGATGTTTCATAAATCTTACTATAGATTATCAGAAACAGAAAGGAAAGTCATCAGATGCACCATGTGAGCATCAAACCAGCTGTGGTATAACTAAATATAAGTAAGTAGTGTCACAATTTGGAAAAATAAAGCGTCTCTGACAGGGGAAAAAGCAAGTTTTATTATGTATACAAATGGTACATTTCTTCAGATGCAAATTGCCCATCTGGAACTTTTTGTAATTTATCAAAACACAGATTTATAGGACTGAAAATGAGAAATGAAAGCAAAGATAGAAAATGTGTTCTTGTAGACTATGATATTCTCATGGTTAGACTTTCTTTAAAAGGATAATAATACTCCTAAATGAATTGTTTCACAAGGAATAATAGCTGGATTCAAAAACTAAAGGATGAATATCTCCTTAGCCGCTGAAGGTGTCTCAGACAAATAAATGTGAATTAAGTGATTTTTTTTCACCAGATTCAGAAACTATGCTGCATCTTGGTAACTGAATTTGATTGATGAGTGGCAATGAGCAGGTTGTGTGTGATTCAGAAAACCCAGCCATACGTATTAATGAGGCAAAACCAAAATTTATTTTGAATGCCAGATTTCTCACCTTCACCAGTACATGGCAGAGTTTTGCTAAAGAAAAAATGTTTGCCACAAAACTGCATGTTCAGCTTAACCAGATATACTCTAACAAGCCCCAGACATCCACAATCCTAAAGTGTCGGATGAGCCTATTTGGGCCTATGGCAAAACATTGACAGCTGCACAGTTTAAAATGCATTGCAGAAGACCATTTATTATATATTTATTTATCTTTGTTGACTGGGAAAGTCTGACTGGGATAGATACCCCTTTTTAGCTGAGGCACAGGGGGAAAAGCTTCAGTGTTAACATATAGTTTCATTTTCTACATGGTACATTGTATCTTCATCTTTGTTACATAAACATGTACACATAATTAGGTGCAACAGATGATTGATGCTTACCTGGCATCATACAACGTATGACTTATAGTAAGAGGCCAAAAAAATAAGGGATTACCTGGTACATGTATATATGGTTCTAGCAGAAATACAAAGAAAAACAAGGGGAGACAAAGACTAATATCTGGGTTGAGATTAGTAAGCAGTGATATGATCAAATAGAATAAGGGTTAATTAGGAGAAGGTAGTTACGAAATATAATCGGTTAAATATTTATAGTTGCAGATGGAGGATAAAGTGTAATAATCATTCTATGGTAATTTAATACATAGCTTCTAATATTTTGCCAGAGGCTTATATTTCCTTTTGGATTAAAAAAGTATCCAGGTGTAGATTGACAGCAGAGTTAAGTTCCTTGCAGATATTGTTTGAGCAGACTTTTAAAGCATTTGTTGCTTTCTGTAAGCTTTAAATCTAGTGGGATGGAGTTCCAAGGATTTGGGACAATATTTCCAGCAGAGTTTTTTTTTTTTGAGTTACTTACAAATAGAAGAGATTTACTATTGGATCATAATGTTCTGTTTCTGTATGGTAGTAATATGCTTTTAAGAGAGGAGCAACTATCTGACTTGTAGATATGTTTGTGGGTAGTGTGAGTTGAGGGTAGGTTAATTGTTTTGGGAAGGCCAATTTAGGTCTTTTAGGGCTGTGCAATGATAAGTTTTATGAGGTAAAACTGGGGTGAATCTTGCTATTTTATTATAGCATGCATTAAGTTTGGACGTGAGGGTATTGTTGAGATTAATGAAGATAGGTGATCCATACAAAAAAGATGGGATTAGGTAGGATGCTGCTATGGAATTTTTTGTAGATACTGTTAGGAATTAATTTGCTCTTTAAAGGAACCTAGCTTTTTTGTGTATTTTTGATAGTTTGGAGACTATTTTACTCATATCTGAGTTTGTTATCTATGAGTACTCCAAGAAATTTTGCTTCTGTGAAATGGTTTCAAATTTTATATTGTCAGATCAGACAGAATTGTTTTGGCATAAAGAGCATTAGTTTGGTCTGTTTTGCATTTAGGAGAAGGTCAGCAGTGTGGGATTTGACAGATGAGAAAGTCTCTTGTGTGATTTCCTGGAGGATTTGTAATGCTACGCGGAGCAGATGAAGGTTGCATCTTCTGCATACTGACCTATATTTGTTTTTTTTGTTTTTGTTTTTGTTTTTTTTTTTTGGTGTCATGGATTTTGTTTACAAATACATTAAATAGAAGTGGCCCCAGTACTGATCCTTGTGGGACTTCAACTGTAACTAACAGGAAAGAAGAGAATTTTTGTTTCCATTTTAGTGATTGTTGTATATTTGGGAAGTAACTATGAAACTTGGGGACAAATGATATCGGACTTAGGGAGAAGAGTTCACTGAAAAGTTTTTGATGAGAAATTGTGTCAAAGGCCTTTGACAGATCCAAGAAGAATGTGATACTAGGTTACCATTATCTCTATTGAGGTTGATAGCATATGTAAATCTAATAAAAGCATTAATTGTGCTATGACTGGAACAGATGTGTTGGGTCATAGAGAGAAGATTATTTTGGGTAAGATGTTTTGAGGAGGTGTGAGTGGATACATTTTTCTATTATTTATGATAGTGATGGTACTATACCTATGGTTCTATAGCTGGATAGGTCATTTGAATTATGAAAGATTTCTTCTAGATGGCTCAAACATTTTTTAATGGATAGGTTAATTATTATAGAAACAGTGAAGGTTAGATGTTCAAAACCAATTTTTAGGTACTCTTTTGGTAGGCTTTCTGCTGCTAAGGTTGTTGGTTTAAGTTTTTGTAGGCATTTTTCATGCTGCAACTTGGGACTGGTTGCAAAGAGAAGGATATGTTGTGGTAGCCAATATGCTGTGAGAGCTTTGTTTAGTAACAGAGTATTGAGTTTATTAAGTGCAAATTGGACTGGGTTGATACTAGTTTGAAATGGGTATATTAGTTTGTTTATGGAGGATCAAAATAGCTTCAAATCGTTTTGCTGTTTTGACTGAACACTGAAGGTTGGTGAAGTAAGATTATTTGTCATTGTTTATTAACTTTTTTGCAAGATTTCATAAGTATCTGCAGTGCTGGTAGTTGAACTGTATTTTGTTTTAGGAGCATATTTTCCAAGTTTTGTCTTTCTAAAGAAGAGTTTTCCTGGTGTCTTTTGTTAATCAGGCTTCAGGGTTCCTGACTGTCTTGGGTCTGAGGGGTGTGTGGTTACCAAGGATGTTTAGGAAAGTATTACTGAAATGGGTTATAGCATCATCTTGTGGCATGTTTTTTAGGCTATTCCAGTTGTACAGTTTGATTGTGGTGATGAAGTTGCTTGAATTAAAGTAGTTTAAATTTCATACCTCTCTGTAACATATATTTGGATGGTTTCTGACAATATAAGTTGGTAGATCTTCACTGATACTGTCAGCATGACAGCCAGATGTATTTATGTTAATTGGTTTGTTTGTAAGAATTCAGACTAAGATAGATTCCTTGTTTGTGTGTTTATGTATCCCGGATGTATCTTTTATTATTTGTCAGACACCAAATGGATTAATTGGTGAGGCATTTGTGTCTTTAGGATCCCAGTTTATGTTAAGGTCACCCATTATAATGGTTTCATGGGGTATACAGTTATATAACCACTGCAGAAGATGTTCTGCTCTATTATTATTTTGTCATGGTGGAATGTAAAGCCCAGTGATGTACATGGATTTTCTGTTGTTAAGTCTAAGATGTGCTGTGAGGAATTCTGCATTGTTAAATGTGGGTAGAGGGTGTAGATAAAGACTATGTTCTATGGAGCTTTTTTCTAAACTTGCTACTCTTCTGTCTTGTTAGTTTGTTCTGCCAAGTCTGAAAATGTAACCTGGAGGTAGTATTTCATTGTCTTTTACTTGTGGTTTGAGCCAGGTTTCTGTGATTACAGCTAAATCAGGGCTGTAGGGCTTGTAATTCTTGGAGTATATTACAAATGCTTCTGAGACTAATATTAAGAAGTATTATGTCAGATTTCTTTTTAACTAGAGGTTTTGAGCTTGGAAAGGGTATTGATACAGTTTGTGACATACTGTAGGGCCTGAGTTTGGATGGACATCTCTGCTGAGTTTCAGGTGAGTAACTGAGTGATAGAGAAGGAGATACTCTTTAGATTTGGATTCATGTAAGAGGAGGTGATGTATTGTTTTTAGGTTAGTTTTTACATATTTGTAGCTAAAGAAGTGGAGGTATATGGCAGATATATTTTGTGATGAAATGAGAAAGGAGGGTGCTTTTGTGAGTGGTGTATGGGTGTGTGGGTTAGAGGGTAATTTGCTCTTTGGTGCAATGCAAGTTTGATAGCTAATCGTGTGTGAGTGTGGAGGACAATGGAAGAGAGATTAGTTGTAGGCATATCATTATTGTGTGGTGTATTGTGTGTAGGGTTTGTTGGAGGTTTTTGTGAGATACCAGTGACTGATGAGTGAAATTACCTAAAAGTTGCAATTTTTTTGTTTAGAGAAATGTCCGGAAGGTAATCTAAATCTAATGTTAAATATTATTTATTCTTTGGGTTGTTTTTATGAGACTGATTACAAGGTTGCTGCTTGCTATGTTTCTGCACCGCTGCTTAGTTTTAGTGTAAAAAAACATTGAAATGTAGTATGTGTCTCATGGGTGACAAGGGAGAATACTTGTAGAGGACAGCTGTTTAACTGAAGACACGGCAACCTATTACATAATACAGCAAAACAGTGCATTTAATGTTCTGGTTAGTAGTAAGGTTAGACCAGCTGTGTATGGGAGAAAACTGGTTCTACTGGCATACCTAATAGCAGCTGGAAATAAGCCAGTATTTACTTGATCTATTAATGTCTACTCTTGGCTTAAACTTTTCCAAAAGTGTAATAATTGGGCTAGACAAATCTTATCTGAGAAATGACTGGGAGGGATGTTCAGACTGTTAACAATAGTGGGAGATGATTAGTTTAGTTCTCCTGTGTTGAGCAGTTATATTTCTGAATGGGGGGCTCTAAATGAGTGCTGTTTGAGGTTGGATACTGACCAATATGGTTTTAAGAAGGTAATACTGTTGTGATGGCTTTTATAAGGTGGATGAATGTGTGAAATGGTTATGATATGTAGCTGTGTCTTTAAGTAGATTTATGATGTTATTAAAAGTGTGAGGAGAGTAGTAGGATTAAATGTGTGGCTCTGGGGGACGGCTGGGAAATTGGAGGTGGGAGAGGAATGGAGAAGACCACACTTCCCACTACTGTGGGAGACAACCAGTCTAGGCATTCATAAATGCAGTGGTTCTAGACACTCAGCCCAACAAAGATAAACAACTGGCCCAGGGCAGACTTTTGCTGTGGCTGTTAAAGGACAGAAACTAAAAGAGGAGGAACACAATTCTAAACTAGTTTTAAGGCAAACCCTACAGAATGGGGAACAGTGCAAAAACACGGATGTACCACTGAGTGCTCAAGGGTGCTTAAATATGAAAACACCCCACACAGAGGGAGATTACATCAGCAAAAACACAGGTAAGCAGTTTATACCCTCTGTAGATGGAGTCTTGGCTGTGACAATGTTCCTAATACTCAATTGCTCTGAAAGAGGAAACAGAACAGCTGCTACAATTGTCTGAAGTATTCTGAGCAGTAAAGAGGTAGAGAGGAGTAAATTACAGGTGCTCTGAATGCTGGTGCGTAACCTTTCCCTTAGCCGATGGGGTGTGCCATACTTCAAGTGCAGGGAGAAGCTGATTTACATTCCTTCTATTCTGTAATATTATCGATGGCACCTATTACAAAAATAACAAAACATTTTAAATTTTATTATGCTGCCATAACAATGAATCCCTGATCCAAAACACATTTTCCAACCCTAACTGTCCAGTGAAGAAAAAAGACCAGGGAACTAAAGGAGGTGAGCATAAATAAGCATGCTGCTAGCAGGGAAACAGGCCAACCATGTGGAAAAAAATATATATATTTAGTTGGATAATTAACATGTTAATACAATGGGAGTCTCTCTCTAGATGTATATATACATACATATGTATATATATATATATATATATATATATATATATATATATATATATATATATATATACATGGGTCCACTTTGTAATTTCGAAATACTGAAATCTTGAATTTCAGTATTTCGAACTTACAAAGTCGCATACTCCCATTTCTGAAACCGGCAGAAGCGGAAAATTCAAAATCCCGAAGCACGGATATTTTGAATTTCTGCTTCTGGTGGTACGGTATGTGAATGTTTGGGTTTAATTTTGGTAAGTTTGTGTGGGTAAATATGTTGGTTAGGGTTTAGTGTGTGTAAGTGTGTGTTGTGACTATGTGTGTGTGTTTAAGGGACTGTAGATGTGTGTGTGCCAGTTTCATTTGTGTTTCTGTTTATGCGATCTTGGAGTTAGAATATATAAGTAGGGGGGTGTGGGGGGCACAGTCCTCCCTTCGTATATGTAGTTTAGATGAATATGTTTGATTGTGGGGGGGAGTTTTCTGTATGTTTATGTGTGTACTGTAGGTGTAGCATAATTACGGGATTTTGAATTTCATGGTTGTGTGTTTTCGAATTTCTGAGTTGTGGTTGGGTTTTCAGCTTTGTGATTTCGAAATTCTGAAATTCGATTTCAGTATTTTGAAATTACAAAGTGGGCCCATATATATATATATATATATATATATATATATATATATATATATATATATATATATATATATATATATATTTGAATTATTGTTTTTAAAGGTTTACTATCAGAATTTGAGCACTGTCGAGCGTTGTATAGTCGAGCATAGTCGAACACAAATGTCGAAGGCAGTATAATCAATCGGGAATGGTTTTACCATGAATCGAGGTAGGGAGGATGTTTGTAGTAGGGTATTATACTGTACACCTACCTCGACCCATGGTAAAACCGTTCCCGATTGATTATACTGCCTTCGACATTTGTGTTTCTGACCTTATGCGTTCGACTATACAACGTTCGACCGAGTGACGTTCGCAATTCTGATAGTAAACCGTTTTTAAAAAGATAAGTGAATGCATTAAAAAGCAGGAGAGGACCAGACAAATGTACACTGTGTTGCTAGAAAGGAAGTGAGGAGATAAAGTTCTAAAGTTCTACAGAAGAGATCAGACTAAATAGGAACATCACCGAAACACATCTCTAGCAAACTGCCCTCCATCTTAAGCATGAGACCAATTCAGTAACCCAGAAGTAGAAATGATAACATCAAGAGCTGTTTTACTCAGCATGCATTCAGGTAAAACTAAACATTGCTACATTCAAGTCCCAAAGCATAAACAATGTCAAAAGCTGACTTCCCTTTTAAATTTTAGCACAATAGTTTTGCAAAACAGTCACCTAAAGAACAAACCTCAGTGTTAAGGGAATTAGCATATTGGAACAGACAGCAATAATACAGTTTACAATGGGGAGTAACATATACTTGTACAGAGTAATGAATTAAATAATGTTCATTGACTATGCATTTTGCTGAAAACATTGTAAATACAGTATCACAGATATTTAAAGTAATTTCAGCATATAATTAAATTAAATACTATATTTACCCTAATAGTAGCAACTAGAGTGGTGAGGCCACATACAAGCCATGCATCCAGAGGGAAAGGGCTTAGCAGTTAAAGCTAGTAGAGTGAGAGGGGGTAATGTATTGGTCAGAATTTACATTAGTTAGTACAGAATTTACACCACTCCTGTGCACTAGCTCAGGTACTTTGTTGCACTTGTGCATTTTAACTTTCAGGTAAATATAAATGCAACAAAAGAAATGGGTATCTAAACTAGAATGACACCATATTTTTAATATTACCTGCTGTAACACATATACCATGTAATGAATGACTTAACATTTAACAAAACATATTTCTGCAACATTGCATAATAAACCACCTTTAAGTTGCAATGTATGACAAGTCTGCTTAGTTGCACGACTGCTGAAATAGTGTTTCACTAAGGTGGGCTACAACCTCACTTAACCTCTAACTCTTTCTAACTTTTATACTAAAATAAGTACAACCTTTAAATTATAAATATAGCAACCATCAACAGGAAAACATGCGCAGTATTCATTTTACTAATATATTTAATTTGGATCCTAATGATAAATATCTGTAACTGCATTTGTATGAACTGTCAAATATAATAAGATGAATGGGTAACAATGTCGTAGAGTAATTTCATTTACATTGACTGTTGTTGATGTAACACATTCTCTGAGGAGAATATTGCTCTTTCTTTAATCCGACTACTTTATAATATTTAAAGTAAAACGTGGGAAATGCACTGGTTTAAATTACCAGAAAACTGTAGTACCCAGTTCTCTTTTATAACATTTTTGAAACTGTAGCCTCAAGTCTGTTCCAAACACTACCTTGTTTAACATCGTCAATACTTTACCAGCATATAGTATTAGTAAAAGCTCTGTGGAGTATTCTGAATTACAATAGTTTCTTAAAAATATCTTGCTTTATTTGAAAAAAAAGAAAAGGGCAGAGAAAGCTAAGATGCAATAGCAGTTTCTTTCTTTTTCCTTTTTGTTTGTTCTGTATTGAAGTGTGAGCTATGATGCTGCAATTTACCACCCTTTAGTACAGCAGACAGAAATTCCACTCAATCAAAAGCTTTTTCATCACTGAATATGGCTGGTAACATCATTTTATTCACTCTGTTTGCATCATCTGTAGCATTCTTAAATGTAGTCTTACCTGGAACGATTCCTGTTTGAGCTAAACGGATTAAACCTAGAAGAAACAGTCTTTTTGTCATAACTGCCTTCACCTGGATCACAATTTTTGGAAAATTTTAGCCTGTAATCATAGAACCATTTCTATGGGAAATGAAGGACTGCACTGTTAAATGTAATTTTAACTATATGAGCTCGTTTAAGCCACTGCAGCCAACATAGGCACTTAGGCACTACTCCTTTGCCTGTTCACATTCATATTATTTACTTCACCTACTTTATTTATTAGTACATATGTGTAGAAAAAGTGACTGCACAGAGAACTTCTCTTGCTCCTTTTCTAAAAATATTCATTCTCTTTTACTCTTGGAAAGCAACAAATCATTTGAATACTAACTTGCCAGGAGACTAACAAATTATTTCATCATAATTACTTACTTTTGCAGGAAAAGCCCTAATTGTAACCAATGTAATCAGTTTCCCATTTTCAGCTCATTTGCATATAGACTTTAGAACATCTCAGATGAAAAAGATAGATCAGAAAGATACAACCTAAACAACTGTTGGCCAGGGACACAGCCTTGCTGGACACCCTGACCGTAACCTAGGATTGCATTGTTGTGTGATACCTGCCATGTCATATTTTAAAGTCATGCAGCTAACAATCTTATCAACATTCCACATACTTCTAATTTATTACAAATATTTTGTGTATGACCCTATCAAAGGTTAAAGATAGGTCTATATTGTGATGATGTGAGGTATTTGCAGCTATGCCAGAAGAAGTAGGGCAGTGGATGTGTAACATATGTCAGCACAGCTAGGTAGAAGTTTGTAAAGAATTATATGTATTTTGTATATCAAACTGATTTGTACAGATGACTGTGTTGAAAAATATATCAACAGTGTGCCCTGCTGGGCAGAAAAGAAATATACATGCATTATTGTAACTGCTTAAATGTATATGTTTTAACAGAGGATACTGGAAGCGAACATCTTAATCTCAAACTTTAAAAATAGTAAGAAATTACATTACTGGGCCTAGGTCATAAAGGCATTATCTCACAATTTTGAATGAAGCCAGAGCCATGATGTATGTAAGAAGTATGGTTTATTAGCTCCTGTAGGAGGAGTGGATGTGTTTTGTGGTTTTATGACTTCCAGGAGCTGCAGCAGATCTTAGCAAGGCTGTGTGTGTGTGTGTGTGTGTGTGTGTGTGTGTGTGTTTGTGTGTGTGTTATTAAGACATAGGTGATAACTCCTGGCAGTTTCTAGCAATGGGGGGTAAATCCTGGCAGTTTCTGGCAATGGGGGGGAGGTTGCATGAGAACCAGAAGTCAGGTGACCACATGTATGTGATGTCATTCTGGAATCCCTCACTAAAATAATGTTTAATATTAGTTGAGACTGAAGTCTCATGACACTCTGTTTTGGAAACCTGTCATAGAAGGATCACTCACCTACTTCATCTTGTCTTGCACTAGTAAGTGACCAGGGAATAGTAACTCTTTAGTTTAGTCAGTAAATAGAGTGAGATTAGTTAAGTACTGTTTTTCTGTATCTGTGTGAATCTATTCATGTGTGCAATTTTAGTATTTCCTGTGGTTGAAACTCTGGTGTTTATTGTAAATAGATATTTAGCATTGTCATGTTATTTTATTATTTATTATTAACCATATTTAAACATTTCATTGTGGCTGGTCCTTTAGACAATATTTTAACTTTTGAGAGTATTTATATCTATTGATGACACTGTGGCCACTCCTGAAAACCTGGCTGTTTCACCAACATTACCATTTGTATTAAAATTAATTTCACTCAGCATAATTAGGTCCCCTTGCAAGAGCCTTAGAGTAACTGGCTTTGGGGTGTCTGGTGATAGTGTAACTACCTTATAGTCTGGGCAGAAAGGGGCATAGCTAGTATATCTGTGTCAGCCTTTCCCAGGTGTATGTGTGTAAATCAAATCTCAAAGTGTGTGTGTGTGTGTGTGTGTGTGTGTGTGTGTGTGTGTGTGTGTGTGTGTGTGTGTGTGTGTGTTTGTCAGATACTTGGAGCTGGGACATGAAGCACTAGTTTCTAAGAGAGGTGCTGGAGAACTTGGCTTGGACAATCGGCTGAGGACTTAACTCTACAGCTGTGCCACTGGGGAGCCTTATTGGGAACCTGTGGAGAGACAGAGAAACCCAGAACCTGGGTTGAGTGTGTTCCCTGTGTGCTCTTAAGGGAAATTGTGCTTGATGCAGGGAGCTGCATCTGGAAATACTGGGTATATCCATTTTTGTTACAAGTGAGTATCCTTCTCCAGTGTCAGTGGTGAGGATTGAGTCTTCTTGATTACTAGCCCAGAGTAGGGACATCGCATATATAAATTACATCACGGCACACTTGTTCATTTATATTTTATTATATTAGTATAGAGCATCATCTTACAGGTAGTTATACCTATAATTTTAACATATGAATCCTGATGTATGGTTTCAAGTTCCAGCTTTTCCACTAACTAGCACTTTGTGTTTACTTATTTTTATTCTGTTAGTGAGTGTATTTCTAACAGTGATTTGTCCAAAAACAACCTTATTTTCCACAACAAGAAAGCAGACTCATCGGTCTATATGGATATAACTACATACATGTAAACTATATGACAATGTTTTTATCGACTCCCTTTTCTTTAAAGATGGTAAGTACATGTCTACAATCTCAAGGAATTATGCCATATTTAATGGACCTAGTGAATAACAGATGTAATTGTTCTATAAATTAAAAATGAAATGTTTTCAGGTCATTATTACTAATTATTTCATCTTGCATAGCACTTTTTTAACATAAGCTAATTTACAGTTATCTGAATTTTACTAACACATTATCTTTCAATTTGTGGAAGTAAACTGTTTTGCATAAGAGTTTTTAAATATAATCTGTTGTGTTTGAGAATAGATTTTAGAATCTAAATCCATCTTAAAAAATTGTCTGTGTTTACTCCAAATATTTATAAAATAAATATATATTTATATACATATAAAATATATTTTATATATTTAAAAATTAGTCTCTTATTATGATCAATATTTTATATACATTTTCTTCACACTCTTCTCGGAGTGCCCTGTTTAGTTAAGAGGTTGTTGACAATACTGCATACATAAAGCGTTGAAGTATCTTTACCTACAACATTCTGGAAGTGAGTGTAAAAAATAAGAAATGTATCTACTAGATGTAAAAATATTTTATGGACAGCACCACCTTCAGTGAGTTGCCATCAGCACCATTTAGATCTCAGTTGTTATTGCACAAGCTGAGAATGTTATGAATTCCAATTATCATTGCTTTTTTTTTTTTTTTTTTTGAGAGAGAAACTTTTCGGTCAGCCTTCAAGCACATTGTCATGGCATAGCTGGGCTAATGGAGAAATGGGAGAGTTGCAGGAGTTTGGAGAGGTGATGGATTCCAAGATAGCAATGTCATATGTATGAAGGAGGACAGTGAAGAAACTTAAATATTCTTTGCACTTACATCCCTCCAGGTAACAACATTTCCACCATAGAAGAAATGATTCAGTGACTTAATCATAACCTGCCACAAGAAACTACTTTATTGGGGGACCTGAACACAGACTGGCAAACATGTAGCTCCTCTAACCCCTCTAATCAGATCAACCTTTATGGATTTACTCGACTTATTCATGAAACCACCAGAATAGATAATAAATCTCACAAACAATCCATAATTGATTGGACACTAGTGAACAACCCCAGACAAAACTACCAGATAAGATGCCTTCCAGATAGTCTAGGTGACCATCACCCCACTTTCCTTCTAAGGAAATGTACTACTAGCTCAAACCCCATCATTTACAGACAGATTAGGGATGTACACAAGGTCAACCCAAATGACCTAAATGACATCTTAAAACAATGTAACTGCAAACCTCTTCTAGCCCTAGATCTAGACAAATCAGTTGACTATTTCAACAATGTGTTTATCAATGTTTTCAATGCTATTGCTCCTATTAGAAAAATAAAAGCCAAAGCAAATTATGCCCCATGGCTACACAGAGATACTAGAGCCCTACTTAAAGCTAGGAACAAGTCCTGGAAGATATGGAAAAAAGATAGTTCTAACTAGGCCATGCAAAGCTATAGACGTCTAAGGAATCTAGTCAAAAAAACAAACCAAACTAGATAAGCAAAACTACTTTTTAAATCTCCATAAAAAGAATTCAAAAAACCCTCCTAAATTCTGGCATTCTATTAACTCCTATTTAAACCTGGTAAAACAACAACCCCTACCCTCACTTCTCCAATTAACAATAATTATGACATCGCCACCCAATTTAACCAACACTTCATAAACTCATTACAGACCCTGTCCACCCAATTATCCATAAACAATTTCACTACCATAACTAAAAATGCAAAAACCAAGAAACAGTACTACTACAACAAATGACTTACCCCTCCCCATTCATTCTCTCACCTGTCCTACAACCCAAATTAAAAAACTCCTTAACTTAAAACCTACCATTTTAGTCGCAGATGGTATACCTGCTACCTTTCTAAAAATGGTAACTGACACATTGGCCTATCCAGTCTCAAATCTTATTAACCGGTCCATTCAGAAAGCATATGTCCCTCAACTTTGGAAGATATCCTTCATCATTCCCTTACATAAAGGTGGCCACTCCTATGGCTTCTCAAATTACAGCTCAATAGCCATACTTCCTCCATTATCTAAGCTCCTCGAAAAGTGTATTCATTTTCAAGTCATGCAGTACCTGAACACACACAACCTTTTTTCCCACACCCAACATGGCTTTTTTCCACATCACAGTACAACTACTGCACTTCTTTCTTTCACAAACCAAATTAACTACCGTAGGAACAATAACAATTTGGTTTCTGCAACCTTCCTGGACCTTTCCAAGGCATTTGACATGGTGTCACACCCAAAGCTATTAAATGCCCTTATATCCTTATCCTTTGCTACCTCTACTATTTCCTAGTTCAAAAGTTATCTCTGTGACAGACAACAGGCTGTCCAATGGCAATATGTCCTAACTCCCCTACTTCCTAATTCCATTGGCATACCACAAGAATCTATACTGGGTCCACTTCTCTTTTCCATCTTTACAAACAACCTGCACACTGCCATAAACTAAGGTACTATTATACAGTATGCTGATGACTCAACACATCTGTGCAGCCCCATCTCTCTCTCTACCCTACAGCAACTTGCTCAACAATCCTTCTCTGCTATTGAAAAATGGATCACTGATATTCAACTCATCCTTAACCCCAACAAAACCAAATTATTTTTATTCACTCCAAATAAATCCAAGTCCACTTCCCCAAACCCCTCTATCTCATCCAAAAATAGTACATTAATCGCTCCTTCAACTCACACCAAACTCCTTGGGCTAGAAATAGACAATAATCTCGACTTCAATGTTCACATAGTCCAAACTGTCAAAAAAGGTTAATAAGAAAATGGGTACTCTCTATAGGCACAAATACTTTCTCACTGATAAGGCAAGAATCACCTTAGCTCAAACTCACCTTCTATCCACTCTTACATATGCAGCCCCAATTTTAACCCGCATTAGAAAAACTGATCTTGATAAAATGGAATCATGTTACAAAAAAATTGCTAAATTTGCCAATAACTCTACTTTCAGAACCCACCACTGCCAAGTACTGACACCTTAAATGGCTAGAATTGCCCCAGTTACTCACTTTCTGACAGCTAACGACTGAATTTAACATCCTGACCAACCCTGAGAAAACTCCTGCCTTACAACATCTGCTCACCCACTACTCGCCCCCTCCACTCTACCACTTCATCTCGCCTCAGTACCATTAGGGCTAACAACACTGCAGGAAAATCTCTCCACTCTCATACCGTTGCTAAGGCCTGGAATAACCTCCCTTCCCCCATTATCTCTTCCACAAATATTACACAATTCAAAAAAATATTAAAAATCACACCTTCTGGAAACTTGGATCTGCCCATGCATAATTGATACAACTCCCCATCATTGCACTCTCCAACTACTATGGATCCAATTTCTCAACATAGGTCTTGTCTTACTATGTCAAGTACCTTACTCCCATTACCTTTTGTACTTCCTAGGATTTTGCATATTTATATAAGCTTTTTATTTATACTTGTTCTCTCTAGGCTAGTTACTATAATTTGTCTAAACTCTTGTACTAAAATTTTTGTATTTTTCCCTGAAATTGTGACTGTTATTCATTTACTATCTGTAATTTTGCTGTACTCATATTTTCGGAGCTTTTCTCTCCGGGCATCCACTGAAAATGGACCTTGTCCAGCTGGATTTTCCTGGTTAACAAATGTAAAATAAATAAATAAATAAATACATATTTTTGGGACATAACAGAGGAGTTAATATGGATGGTAGAAAGTGATGGTTTGAGGACAAGTGTTGGAGGCACATGATTAAACAGAATAGGTGAAGGACTGAGTATTAAACAGAACAATTTTGAAAAATCTGGCATATAGATAATCAGTGAACCAGTTTATAGACGTGGAGCTAAAGCTGTACCATAAGCATTCTTAATCAGTAAGGAAGGGTTTACAAAACTGAAAGTCTGGGACAGATCAATCAAAATAGCTGTTGCAAGGTTTCCTGTTTTCATAGCACAGTAGTGTGCATTGTAAGAAAGAGTTGGGCAATATTGCAACCGTGGCCCTTTGTGAATGCATTCTGATGGCTATATAGAAGGCCACAGACTTTGATGTGGTCAAGCAGTAATTTTCTCCAAGATTTTATCTACTGGAGACAGAAGCCCAATGCATTGATAGGATTCAAGACTAGTGCATGACCCAAAGGTAATGGAATAATGTAAGGAATTTTCCAGAGGTCAAAAAATATATTAACAGAGAACAAGGTGTTGATGTGCATTGGAGGGTGAGCAAATAAAGTCTTACAAACCCTGATACATTCCATAGTAACTGCAGCACAATGATAAGAAACTATGTTGCTTGCAGCTGTCCATAGCACATACACACACACACACTACATCTTTTATCTATATAGTTACAATGATAACAGTCTGTTTTGTATACATTCTTCTTTGCTTTATATCTCACTTCTCACTGTTAATACAAGTCAATTACTCACATTAGCAAATATTACTATTTATTGGCGCTCTCTGCTTCCAATTTACCCTGGAAAAGTACAAACATGCACATCCACTCTGTGTTTCCAGTTTGTTCCCTCAAAACACATACACAAGCACATGTAATCCATAATTATAATTTTGTGTAGCAGCTGTGTAGCTCTGCAGTGCTGTGCACAAAGCAGTGACATTGTAACACCTCTCCATGTATGTTGCATTTACATATTATGACTGAGATGTTATCTTAGGTTCATAGGTTCATAGGTAGGTACTATGCTATCTGCCCAAGGGCATTTATAAGCCTAGCCAGAGTGTGTCAGTTTTCACCGCCCTATAGATTAATTAACTGATCCTCTGTCAAGCAGAGCCAATGAAGTGATCCCAGGGGTGTTTTTTCTGTTACCCATCCACACGTCAAGGTTTCTCTTGAAGCGTGTTAGTGAGGGGCTCTGCCTGATGTAATTTGGAATTTTGTTCTAAAGCATGGAGAGTCTCTGTGACAGGAATCTGTCACTCCAGCATGTTCTATTTATTGTTGTGGCGAGATTTAGCCCACTAGAGCACGTGGCTTGCAGTGACTTGAATTTCTTTAGGTGGAGCATGTCCATCAATTCTGAGTTGGACATGGCTTTGTAAGTCAGGCAGAGATCACCTCTGAGTAAGCGATATGCCACTGAGTACAGCCAGAGTTTTTTCAGTCAAGCTGCATAGGACATATGTTTGAGACCAGTAATCCTCGTGGTGAGGTACTTTTGTGGTCTTTCCAGCTGTCGGAAGTGTCTTGTGAGGTACATCCCAAATGGGGCATTGTACACTATGATGGGTCTAATGAGTGACGAGTAGAGGGGCACTATAATCTCTTTATTTCTATGCAAACCCTTTAGTAATTAGATGGGCCACGTAGAAGGATTTCCTAACTACTTTGGCAATATGATTGTCAAAGGAGAGATTACTATCTACCTGGGTCCCCAGATCTCTTATTACCTGTTTTGTATTAAGGGGGCTGCCACCTATGTGGTAATTCGTGGGTGTTTTGTTTTTCCCAAAAGGGATGACTATGCATTTTTTGGCATTTAGCTTGTGGCCATGACTTTGACACCAGGTGTCTGTCTCAGTAAGACCCTTTTGGAGGATGTCCGTGTCAGCCGGAGAGTCAATTATGGCTCCCAGTTTGCAGTCATCGGCGAACTTTGTTAGCCATAGTCCTCCTGTGTTTGCCTGTACTTCTGAGAAGTATATGCCAAACAGTAGGGGTCCCAGGACCAATCCTTGTGGGACACCACTTGTGACTGGTTCAGAGTCGGACCTGGAGCCCGCTATTCTTACCGTGTGAGTTCTCGTGACATAGGGGTTTATGTTCAGGCTGGTGAGTTTTTCTGTAATACCCGAGTGGGGAATGGTGTTGAATGCCTCAGCAAGGTCAAGGTAGGCTGTGTGAACCACCTTTCCCTCGTCTATGGCCTTGGTGACTGTCTCAAAGAAGTCAACCAGGTTTAGTAAGGGCATGATCTGCCCTTAACAAAGCCGAACTGGTTCAGGTCAAGTGTTTGGAGGTTCCCAATGTCTGTGTTAATGAGTTCCATGATGATGCGCTCCATAGCCTTGCAGACCAGACTAGTCAGGCTTATGGGGCGATAGTTACCAGGGTCAGTTGTGGCCCCTCCTTTGCAGAGAGGAATAACTGTTGCTGTGCCCTATTCTATGGGCATGTAGCCTGTGGAGAGGCTGAGGTTGAACAGCGTGTTTAGGTGGGGGGTTAGTTCATTCTGTAGTTCATGCAAGACGCAGCCTGGGACACCATCTGGTCTTATTGATGCTGTGTTTTTGGCTTTTGAAAGGGCTGTTTTCACCTGTACATCTGTGATTTTTGGGACACTACACTTTTCTGGTATTGTTATGGGCCTTTTTGGAGGTGAGAGGGGGGTGAAGTTTGTACTGAATCTATCTGCCAGGATGTTGGCAATATCAGTAGGTTCAGTATATTTTGTGCTATTTTGCACTAGTTCAGTGCATATCTGTGAGCTGCCACTTAGATTCTTAACATAGCTAAAGAAGTCTTTGTGGTTATCTTTTGAATCCTTGGCTATTTTTCTTTCGAAGTTAACCTTGGATGATTTCATGAGGGACGTCAGTTTCTTACTGACACTGATCAGGGATGTCTTTCCTTCTTGGGATTTGCTTTTTTTCTGAACTAGTTTCCTCCTTCTATTGTATAGCCTGTTAATTGCAGGGGTCCACCAAACTGGTTTCCTTCTCTTAGAGGAGTGAGTCTTGGTTTTGCTAGGGATGGCACGATCCATGCATCCTTGTATGTGCTCATAGAGTGCATTTGTAAAGGTTTCTGCATCTTGGGCAGCGTTATCCTTTAGCGTGGGGGCTGTGAAACCTACCACCACTGTCTTAAGTAAGGTGAAGTTTGCTTTAGAAAAGTTTTTTTTTACTGTGGTTTCCTTAGCTGGGGGTGGTGGTGGGGTGTGGACATCCAGAGTGATTAGTTTATGGCCTGATCTAACCGGTGACAGGTTGACCTCCGGTGTGGAACACTTGTCGCCCATGTTGGTAATGACCAGGTCCAATATGTTTTCACTTCTGGCAGGGGAGTTTACCAGCTGATCCAGGGCATTTGAGTTGATGAAGTCCAGGAAGCACTGGGCCTGGGAATTTGTACTCCAGTAGTTTTCCCAGTGAATGGCAGGGTAATTGAAATCACCCAATATTAGGGTGTTTGGTAAGACCTTCATGTTTTCCAGTGTCTCCAGACAGGTGGAGTGGTGGTTCTGGGTCATGGAGGGGGATCTGTAGCAGGCCACAATTTGCACTGCAGATTTGCCTGATGTTAGTTGCACATGGATGATCTCAGAGTTATCATTCTGCGCCACTAACCTGGAGGTGTAGGTATCCTTGATGAATATGGATACACCCCCTCCTTTTGTGTTTCGGTCCGTGTTCTGTGGCCGAAACTTGTGGTATGAGTTGTAGCCCAGTAGTGCTGGGGTGTTCTCTGGAGCCTTGAACCAGGTTTCAGTTACTGCACAGATGTCGATGTTCTCCATACAGAGGAGTGCTTCGAGCATGTGCATTTTGAGATTTAAACTCCTGACGTTGAGTAGCATAACCCTCAGTTTTTTGTTAATTGCGCTGTTTACGGAGGTGGGTTTGACTTTTGAGCCCTGCCTAAAAAAGGCACTATGGGGGCAGCAAGAGCCTTGGCCAGTATTCAAAAGCCTAGGGGTGACAGGTGCAAGCCGTCTCTTGCGAAGCAATGCGGCTTGTCGAGCATTTTGTCCCAGGCTGACAGACACTGGATCCCCTTTGAATGACACCAGAAGCTTAGCCAATTGTTGAAATTGATAATTTTTTCTTTATACTGAGGTATCATTCTTGGTGAGAGCAGGATGCTGCTCAGGGTCAGGGTCATACCAGCCTGGGCTTCATGATCAGAGAGCTCTTCCATGTCTCTTTTCATGTAGTCCAGGGAGGTACGTCTCAGGTCATTCACACCAACATGAACAATGACAGAGTTATATTTGTACTTGTTCTGGAATGACCTGAGTGCTTGTGTTATGTGGCGGATTCTGGCTCCCGACAGGCAGCTAACAGTAACCTTCTGCTTGTGCAGCCTAGTGAGTAGGACATCAGTGTGCCTGACTATAGAGTCACCTATTACTATTGTGTTAGGTATGTTATTTCACCTTAAAGGCTGTGATTGTGCGGCACACTGATTTTGTGTTTTATGTGTTGTCTGGTTTTCTTTCTTTCTTTATTCCCTTTTTGACGTGCGATAAATATTTTTTCAGTTATCGGGAGTTCCAAATTTATATGTACTTACTTTTCAGTTTGGAAATCTGGTAAATTGCCAGATGGACAATGTTTCTACCAAAAAAAAAAAAAAAAAATACAGCATGTCTGTTGTTCACAAATAAAAAAATCTACACAAAGTGACTTTTGAGGCTTCTCAGTATCCTTGCATCGTATTTTATGTATTTTTTTATACCAACAGGTACGAACTCTATCAGTTAATTTGGAAAGGAAAAGAAAACTGTCTTTTTTAAAAAAAAATAAAATAAAGTTACATATTCATCGTCTCATGCACCACTACCTGAGATTCTCGATTCTCATTGTAAACATACCTGCCATGATTTACATCCAGACATATAGTCTAATCTTTTCTGACAAACCAGAGAAACCAGCTACCATGACATCAGCATTTGTGAGCTCAGTAGATGTGAGCTGTTTCTTCAAACAACCTCATCAGTGGGTTTTATTTTTCTGTATTCACACTACAAACATACAGAATTTGCTGTGCAAAACCATCTTAGCACCAACACATATACCCATTACCATTAAGCAGATTCACAGCTTATTCTTGTAACAAAAGTATGATACACATTTTCTACCCAGTATATAGAAAAGAACTGAAGTTAAGTACATATAATACAGTATATGCTGTCTCCTGGCTTTGGCAGTTGTCATATTTTATTTTCCATCTTACAATTTAATCATTTTTTTTTCAGGTCAGCTTATTTGCAATTTCCACTAATCAAATCATATGCAAACACATGACTACTTGCCTTTGCAGAAGGCTGAGATTGAAAATATCAGCATTTGTTTATAATACTTCCTAGACAGTAGATGTTTTACTGTGTAAACTGTAGTCATCAATAAACAAGTTCTATTCTCAGTTGAAAAGTTTTTTTCAGATACTGTTTGTTTTTCACATCTATAGTGTGGAAATAATTCCACATGCTTGTTGTTTACATAGCCAGAAATATATAATACCACTACTATATGGGTATTGTGAGGCAAGATGTATTTTACAATGGAATCCTAGGCTTTACCAGTTGTCTGTTGTCAGAATATAGCACTGTATAAACACATGCTCCTTAGCAAAAACGACCTTTCTTACTGTAAATTATCAAGTGTGTGTGTGTGTGTGTGTGTGTGTGTGTGTGTGTGTGTGTGTGTGTATGCATGCATATGTATCTGTATTTATTTGGCTGATTGATTATGTGGTTAACTGACTGACTGATAGACTGACACTTTGATTGACTGATTCAATTATTAAACAACATACGGATATACACAGTAGGTACAGCAGAGTTGTCCTTTCTACTAACAGACCCAGTGATCAGAGAAATAACCAGAATATTTCTGCTTCAAAATTAAGTATATATTACAAACTGAAAAATAACATCTGCATATCTTTGACTACTAATGCACTATTAAAAATAAGTCTCTGACATTAATGTTTTCTTTCATACTTTTGCTCAACTCCCTGACTTCAAATGCCGTCTCTCCTTTTGCCTTTAGTGATCCATTCATTCCTTACAGCCGAGAAATGAAATCAAAAAAGTGGCACATCATGCTGTAAAGATCTAACTTCTTTTCAGTTTGTCAAACTATTATCATTATTCATGGTTGTGAATCTGGATGAAATGGCCTTTTATAAAGACCAAAATTTTGTTAAAAAGAGTGCTAACGAGTGTATGTCTCACCTTTGTAAATTGACATATCCTTCGTTTCTATAGCTATGCTGAAAGCCCCTCTTGCATCCTGTAGAGGGTGCTGTCATAATACCCAGTCACACTGTCATGCTAAGGAAGGCATGGCAGTGTTCTTTACTTAGCTAAGCCTTCTTACACCTAGACTTACATACTGCTCCTGTTCCATCATTCTGATTTAAATTCCATTAAAATGTCCCCTTAAAATGATATGCTGGAGTTCAAAACTGTGATGTCACATTAAATTTAACCTTTCACAGTTCAGATAAGCTATCACATGTCAGCTGAAGAACATATAAGAAAATGTCTAACACTCCATTCTTTCTCTTCTTCATTTCAGAATGATAACACAAGTACATGCAATATGTGTTAAGAAAAAGAGATTTAAGCTGTTATCTGCATGTTGTCTTGTATGTTCCTCAGCGTGTATCTATAATCAATGCTTTTCAGGGTAGCAAAGACTATGCCGAGATAATGTTTTGAACCCCATATCTATGGCCTTCTGCATTTGTTTACAACTATATAGAAGTACAGTATTAATGTTTTCTCAAATTAATTCATGTACATTACAAGAATGATTAGCCTCTGATATACCTGTTCCATTACACTTGCAAGAAATGTCTCTTCTTTTTGGAATACCAACTATGACGTACTCGGTGAAAAGAAGGATGGAATGTTGATATGTGACTGTGAACTATTTAAAAATCAGTGTGGTATTATATGAACTATAATATAATCTGACATGCCTTCTTGTGATCATAAAAAATAACATTGGTATATCACAAGTGCATTGGACTTTGTAGTTCTGGACAAATTATTAGGAATTTTGTTGGATAAAAAAATGCAGATTTGTAAGAATATTTTAATTTAGAAACACAATAACCCTCATGTTATAATTCCCCCAAATGATAAGAAAGCTGCCAAAACATGTTCTAGTAAACTCCACACAGTATACCGGTACAGTGCTTTATGTGTTATATTTGTGCAGCAAAATGTCATTTATTCTTCTTTATTGATAGAGACATGTCACTGATACTGCGGTCTTTGGTAGCAGGTATCAAAAGGTGATAATTATACTAGATCAGAGCACCAAGGTACCTCCTGCTATGTTTGGCCCAATTAGTGTTGTGATATGTTGAATACCCCAGTCAGCTACAACTGCTTTAGAAAGGTGGCATCTTGATTTAATGTCAAATTGTAAAGGCATAAATTGAAAAAATATCCTCTGATATATTATAGTATCAGCAACAAAATAAGAAAGCCCAAGCGTCATATTAAAGGAAAGAAACAATGGCCTTCTAACTTTTGTAATCAATGCAAGTATATGATCAATGGTCATTGTAAACTAGAAGACTGTGTAAAACAGATAGGAACTAGAAATATTATTAACTTCATCTTACAATTATAGCAGTATGCATGCCCTATTAAACAACTAAGTATGTTTAGAAAATCCTAAATTACCAATCCTGCAGATGGCCAAGTTCTATTTGGTGCATGCACAGTAATGCACAGTTGGGTCACTAACTGCTTCAAAATATGTTTGCATATGGACATGTGAACTGAAAAAAATCTTAAACTAATTCAGCATATATGAACATTAAACAGACCCAAATGACCCAGCAAGGAAAAAAGTCAATTGAGATTTTTAATGTCTTGTATCAGATGTAAAAGTTATCATTGTGGAAGCCTGGCTATCACACAGTACCGCTGAGGTCAGAATAAAGACCATTGTGTCTCAATCTGTAATATAGTGGTAAGAGACTGTAACCACAGAAATTCATAGTACATTTCCTGCAAAATTAAATTACTTATATTCATCATCAGAGGCCAGCAGTAATACAACTAGCTGACCTCTGACTGGTATAGACATTATCAACATATCTCACTGTCTTCAAGGTACTGGAGATAGAAAGACCCATTTATTTTAATAATGAATTCTGTGGTTGTTCAAATGAGAACATGAAAAAAATCAATGTACATGTGGCACTACTTTTGCAGCTACTTTATTAGGGTAGCTTAGGAAATTGTCAGTGCTGGTTCTCGCAGGAATATCAACATGTCCTTTATTTTGAATACAACTGCAACAATGTTCATAGGTTTATAGGAGGTTGCTAGGCTAATGTTCCTAGGGCCTTTACAAGCCTAGCCATGTAAAAACCCAGGTACCTTTACTGACCATATTTAGACAGTGGTTGTTAGCAGAGCAATTCTGTGATCAGCACCGACTGCCCTGTGTCCATGTGGGACATAGGTGCCACCCCCAGGATGAATTTATAGTCATCTATCCAGTTGTCAAGGTTGTGCTTGAATAGGGTCATTGAGGAGCTCTGCTTCATGTGGAGATGGAGCTTATTCCAGAGGAGCAGTAATCACTGGGAGATATAACCGTCTCTGCACCATGTTCTGTTAATGTCACAGGCTAGGTTGAGATCCCTGAAGTAAATTATTCTTGTCCCATTTGATTTGTGGATGTGGAGCAATTCCATTAGGCAGAGTCTGAGACTGCTCTGTAGGCAAGGCGCAGGTCATGTCTAAGCAGCCTGTATGATACGGAGTACAGTGACAGGGCAGTCTTTCCATGTAAGTCATATTTTGGAAGCCCTGAATTCTCTTGGTAAGAAACATCTGTGGTATCTCCAGTTGCTGCATGTGTCTGGTAAGGGAGATACAGAAGGGAGCATCATACTCAATTAGTGGTCTGATAAGGGTCAAGTACAGTAGAGCTATAACATCCCTGGTTTTGGATATGATGTCCTTATTTATGAGATGAGCAATGTAGTATGCTTTTCTTACCACTATGGACACATGATGACTGAAGTTTAGACTGCTATCAACTTTTGTTCCCAAGTATCACAACACTGAGTTTGAGCTTAGAGGGGTGCCATCTATATCATAATTAGCAGGGGCTACTTCTTTGCCAAAGGGGAGAATGAGACATTTTTTTGCGTTAAGTTTTAGTCTGTGAGTTTGGCACCAATCATTTGTCTGCATCAGCCCATTTTGTAATATGTTAACATCACTGGGGGGACTCTATGATTGCACCCAGTTTACAGTCATGTGCAAACTTGGTAAGCCACGGGCCATCTGCCTTTGCACAGTACAGAGTCCAGCACAGATCCTTGTGGTACGCCACTGGTAACTGGTCTATTGGTGAAGGTGTACTCCCCAACTTTGACAGTGTGTGTATTCTGTTGGTGTGCCAGCTGGCTATCCATCTAGTAATGTATGAGTTAATCCCCATCTGGGAGAGTTTCTGTATGGTACCTGAATGGAGGATGGTGTCAAAAGCCTTGGCTAAATCAAGATAGGTGGTATGTGCTGATTTGCCCTCACCCACTGTCAAAGTTGGTGAGTCCACCACCGCCATAAAGTCTGCTCTTCAAAATTTCCCTTGAACTAGCCAGCTTTGTAGTTTTAGCACTCAAATCTGTTTTTTTGAGCTCAGCACTTGTTCAGAACTCATTGTAAGCACTAAATAAGCTACAAATTACTACAGCACTCAACTTTCCTCACTTGTCTAGAGGAAAACAGTTTTTAGTACTTAATAAATAAGCACCTATCCAGGCATGTCTAAAAGTCAGCTTCTGGTGTTTTCTTCTGTCTACCTGATGAATCTGGGCATCTTGGGGCAATGCAGCAATTGCCTCATGTACACAGACAATCCTTCCCTACTGCCACCCAAGACTACGACCTGAGAGAAATGCACTTATATAGCCAAACTGGAAGCAAAGCTCTCTTCACCGAAGACTGGACTAGACAGTCAAGAGGAGAAGATAAATACTTGCACAAACCACACTCATCTCATAGTCCCTCAAAACCTACACCACCAAAACACACACACAGTAGCACAAAACACACGCCTACATTTGCCAAGGCTCTCAATATAAATTTGCCCAAACAAATGAGACCTCCAAAGCAGAAATTCAAGCAACCTCCACCCCCCCTAACACAACCCAAATGACACATAGCCCACATACTCAGTGTGCCACTCTACACCCCATAAGGCATAATGTACCCAACACTCTAGTCATAGGTGACTCTATAGTCAGGCACACTGATGTTCCACTCACCAGGCTAAACAAGGAGAAAGTTACTGTCAGCTGCCTGTTGGGTGCCAGGATCCACCACATAATGCATACACTCAGGTCACTCCACAACAAGTACAAATATGAGTCTGTCATTGTCAATGTTGGTGTGAATGACCTGAGACATACCTCCCTGGACTACATGAAAAGAGACATTGAGGAGGTCTCCGATCTTGTAGCCCAGGCAGGTATGACCCTAGCCCTGAGCAGCATCCTGCCATCACCCAGAATGATACCACAGTACAAGGACAAAATGACTGACTTCAGAAATTGGCTAAGCTTCTGGTATCATTCTAAGGGAATCCAGTATCTGTCTGCCTGGTATGACATGATCGACAGACCACGGTGCTTTGCCAGAGATGGCCTGCATATGTCACACTTGGGATTCCGGATACTGATAAAGGCTCTTGCCACCGCTATAGTGCCTTTTTTAGGCAAGGTTCAAATGACAAATTCACCACTCTAACAGGTACAAGCAAGCAAAATCTGAGGGTAATGCTACTCAGTGCTAGAAGTCTAAACCTCAAAATGCACTCACTCGACGCACTCCTTAAAATGGAGAACATCGACATCTGTGCAGTGACAGAGACCTGGTTCAAAGCTCCAGAGAGCACCCCTGCATTACCAGGCTATAATTCATACCACACCTTTTAGCCACCTAACCCAGACCAAAACACTAAAGGTGTGGACGTGTCCATATTCATTAGGGATATCCACACCTCCAAGCTAGTTGCTCAGCATAATGCATCCAAGATTATCCAAGTTCAACTAACTCTAAGCAAGACCGCAATCCAGATTGCAGCTTGCTACAGACCTTCCACCATGCCCCAGGATTCCCACTCCTCTTTTCTTGATGCACTGGAAAATATTAGGGTACAACCCAACACCCTAATAACTACCCCACCATTAACTGGGAAAACTACTCATGTACCAACTCTTTTGCTCAACGCTTTTTGGAATTCATCAATTCCAACACCTTGGATCAACTTATCCGCACCCCCACTAGGGGCAGCAATATCCTAGACCTAGTCATTGCCATCATGGGCAATCAGTGTTCCACACCACAGGTCAATTCCTCATTGGTCAGATCCGACCACAAGCTAATCACCCTAGACATCCACATCCCACTCCCAGCCCCCATTAGGAAAACAACTGTAAAAACTTTCTCCAAAGCCAACTTCACGCTTCTTAAGACAGAAGTGGCAAACTTCACAACACCCATGCAAATGGACAATAGAGGTACGACTGCTGAATCCTACACAAATGCACTTTATAAGCACTTACATGAGTGCATGGATTGTGCTATCCCTAACTGAACCAGGATGCTATCCTCCAAAAAAGGAAGCCAATCTGGTGGTCTTCTGCCATAAACAAACTCCACAAAAGAAGAAAGAAACTGTTGCAAAAAAGAGTAAAATCCCATGATTGGAGGAACTGCCTTGTCAGCCTCAGTAAGAAGCTGAGATCCCTCATAAAATCCTCCAAAGCTAGTTATGAAAATAAAATCGCAACTGATTCTAAAGACAACCACAAAGCATTCTATAGCTATGTCAAGAATCTCAATGGCAACACACAGCACAATGACACTAAATATACAGAACCAACTGATATTGACAACATCCTGGCAGATAGGGTCAGTGCTAACTTTACCCCCCTCTCACCCCCTAAATGGCCCATCTCGATGCTGGAAGAATGAAAAGTTCCTGTAATCATGGCTGCACAGGTAAAAACCTCAGTCTCCAAAGCCAAGAACACAGCATCCATGGGAGCTGACAACATCACAGGCTGCCTTCTGCATGAACTACAGAATGAACTGGCACCCCACATAAGTACCATGTTCAATCATAGCCTCACCTCAGGCTTTGTGCCCATTGAATGGTGCACTATGATGATTATCCCACTCCACAAAGGGGGAGCCATGACTGCCCCGGGAACTACCACACCGTTAGCCTGATGAGCCTGGTCTGCAAGACCATGGAACATATCATCATGGAACTCATAAACAAAGACAAGGGAGATCTCCAGACTCTGGACGTCACACAGTTTGGTTTTTAAAAGGCAGATCATGTCTCCTAAACCTGATAGACTTCTTTGAAGCAGTCACCAAAGCCATAAGGTGGTTCACACAGCCTATCTAGATCTCGTCAAGGCGTTCAACACCACCCCCACTCTGGAATTATAGATAAACTCACTAAACTAGGTATAAATCCCTATGTCACAAGATGGGTTGCCAACTGGCTTACTGACAGACCCCACACTGTGAAAGTATCAGACTCCAAATCAGACTTCAGACCAGTGACAAGTGGAGTACCACAGGGTTCAGTCCTGGGTCCTCTCCTGTTTGGTATCTACTTCTCTGAAGTACAGGCTGACACAGAAGATCTTTGGCTAACTAAGTTCACAGATGACTGCAAACTAGGAGCCATAATCAAAACTCCTAATGATGTGGACATCCTACAAAAGGGCCTCACAGAGACAGATGCCTGGTGTAAAAGCCATGGTCTCAAGCTCAATGCCAAAAAGTGCATTGTCATCCCCTTTGTTAAAACTCTGTACCCATGAACTACCACATTGGCGGTAGTCTACTTAACACCAAAAGTGTGATAAGAGACCTTGGGACACAGGTGGACAGTAGTCTCACCTTTGATAATCACATCGCCACAGTGGTCAGGAAATCCTTCTACGTGGCACACCTCATCACAAAAGGTTTCTCATCCAGAAAAAAAGAGATCATTGTTCCCCTCTACTCATCACTCATTAGACCCATTATAGAATACAATGCCCCTTTTGGTATGTACCTCACAAGACATATACAACAACTGGAAAGGCCGCAGAAGTACCTCACAAAGAGGATTATTGGCCTCAAACAGATGGCCTATGCAGACCTTCTCAAAAAACTTCAGCTTTACTCTGTCGCATGTCGCATGTCACATATCGCCAACTCAGAGGTGATCTCTGCCTAACATACAAAGCTATGTCAAACCCAGAGCTGTTGGACATGCTCCACTTAAAGAAATCCCAATCCCTCTGAGCTACACCCTCTAGGGACCTAAACCTTGTCACCACAATAAACAGAACATGCTGGAGGGATAGATTCCTGTCCCAGAGACTTCCCATACTCTGGAACAGACTACCTATCTATGTCAAACAGAGATCCTCATTAGCACTCTTCAAGAAAATCTTGATGATTGGATGGGTAATAGGAAATTCACCCCGGGGATCACTTCTGTGGCTCTGCTTGATGGGGGCACAGGAAAATAATTTTCTTGGGTGGCGAAAGCCAGAGTATCTTTTTGGCTAGGCTTGTATAGGCCCTAGGGCCAATAGTCTAGTACCTACCTATGAACCTATGGATCTACCCTTGATGAAGCCAAACTGGGTCGGGTCAAGAAATTGAAGGTCACTTATGTCCTTGTGGATAAGGAATATGAGGATTCTTTCCATGGCCTTGCAGATAAGGCTGGTTAGGCTTATGGGTCAGTATTTCCCAGGGTCAGTTGATGGACCCCTTTGTGCAAGGAGATTACTGTTTCTGTTCTCCTCTTTGCCGGGACAAAGCCAGTTCTCAGGCTGTGGTTAAGGAGAGTGCCAAGTGGTTCTGCTAGGAGTTGTTTTTGGTTGTTTAGTGATCAGCCTGGAATGTTATCTGGTCCCATGTGTTTTTTGGCCTTGGAAAGTGCTTGCATGACCTGCTTTTTAGAAATACTCAGTATAGGACTGGTGTTGGGAATGCTTTGGAGTATGTCAGTTGGGGACAGGGGGTGAAGATATTGCCAATTCTGTTGGCTAGCAGGTTGGCAGTTTCCTCAGGTTCAGTGTGAGTGCTACTGTCCACTATAAATTTGGCACACAGTTGGGCATTCCGTCTTAGGATTTGGACATAGCTAAAGAATGCCTTATGACTGTCGTGAGCTAGGGATGCTAATTTAGACTTATAGTTAGCCTTACAGGACTTAGCAAGATATCTGATTTGCTTGTTCAAGCTGTGTTGAGTATTCTTCCTTTGTTGAGTTAGATCCCTCCTGTTCATAGATATCAGTTTCCTTATACTTATAAATGAACAAAAAATGGCATACAATGGCTTCTTGTTTTTCTAATATTAATGCCCATGGCCCACCCCTTATATCTGGTTTTATTGTCTCCAAAATACCAAATTTAAAAGTATGGTCAGGATATTGTTTCTTTCTTGTTCCTTATATCTCTTACATGTTCGTAAATTCTACTTTTTAATTTCCGCTCTGTTTTGCCTATATAAAAACATGGACATTTTGTGCAAACTGCGCAATATACTACTTTCTCTGTTGTGCATGTGCCTTTACTGGTGATATACGGGGTAGGCCATGGGCATTAATATTAGAAAAACAAGAAGCCCTATGGCAATTAAGGATGAATTCCCTGCAATTGCCAGGATTAAATGACAGTTTCTCACTTGCATATTTTTTAAAACTAAAAGCTTTGGAAAGATGAAAATTACTGAGAAATGTTTTAAGTGTATTATATTTTAAAAATAAAATTTAAATAGTTGTTTTAGTGAATGTTTTAGGGAATGTATTGCATTTTAGAGATGAGATAAAGTTTATTTATTGTTTAAGATATATTTTACTAGCAGTGTAGTAAAAAAAGGGGGGCGTGGTTTTTAGGATTGAGTGTATGCCTATTTAGTATTTAAATGAAGTGTGTTTTATTGACTGCCTATTTAGTATTTAAATGAAGTGTGTTTTACTAACTGAATTACTTTGAAGAAGTTCCTGACTGAGCAGGGACGAAAGCTTGTGCATATACTTTGTGTGGAATAAATTGTTTGTACTTTGAATCTACTGGTGATATCATCCTTGTTTTTACTGCATCAGCTGCTCTCCAGCTCTGTGTAAGCCATTTTTTGTTCATTAGTGGTTACTTTGCATTTTATTTATACTTACAGTCCAACAGGGTTGCTTGTTTTTTTGGGAAGACTTGTTTTTTTTCCTGTTAGGTACAGCCATGTCAATGCATTTTTTAAGTGCATATATAGGGCAATTGTGTATTACTCTGCACAGGAGTCATTGTTGCCTATGTTGGCAGGGGCTTTGAAACTTTTTATACCATTGTTTAGTAGGCAATAGTTTGCTTTGGAGAAACTTTTCAGTTTTTTACTCCTGTGGGCTGTCAGGTTTGATCCTTAGTTCAAATGAGACAGATTTATGGACTCCTGTGGGCTGTCAGGTTTGATCCTTAGTTCAAATGAGACAGATTTATGGTCTGACCTTATCAGGGAGGGCAACACACAGGGGGTAGTGCAGTTACCCCCCCCCATGTTGGTGATCACTAGATCCATGACATTTGAGTCCCTTGTGGGGGTGCAGACCAAGTGTTCCAGGGCATTTCAATTAACAAAGTCCAAGGACCTCGTAGAGATTGTGTTTGTGCTCATGTAAGTCCCCCAATTGATGTAAGAATGGTTGAAATCTCCCATGACCAAGGTGTTTGGCTGTATGCTGATCAACTCTAGCAAGTCCAGGTAGGTAGTATGCTTCTCCTGGTTCATGGTGGGAGACCTATAGCTAGCAATAATGTGGAAGGGTATTTTTCCTATAGTTCATTGGACCTGGAGTAGCTCAAGAGAGTCCTAGTGTTTCACCATTCTCGAGTTGCATTTGGATTTAATGAAGATGGATACACTTCCAACTTTGGTTCTTTCATACTTGTTTTGGGGTCTGAACATGTGAAAGGCATTGTAGCCTTGGATGGCCTTCGTGTTCTCAGTGGCCTTGAACCAAGTCTCTGTAATTGCACAAACACCAGCATCTTCCAAGGTGAGGAGTGCTTCCTGGGAGTGTAGTTTACTGTTTAAGCTCCTAGCATTAAGCAGCATGACCTTGAGTTTGTCTTTAGTAGATTTGTTTACATCAGAAGTTTTGTTGTTTGGACATTGCTTAAAAAAGCCACTATGGGGGAGGAAGCATCTTTGCCAGTATCTGAAAGTCTTGAGGAGACAGGTGAAGGCTATCTCTGGCAGAGCAGCATGGACTATCGACCGTATCTTCCCAGGCAGAGAGATACTGGATCCCCCCTGGAGTGACAATAGAAGCTAAGCCAGTTACTGAAATCAATAATTTTTGTCTGCATTTTGGCATCATCCTCTGTGAAGGTAGAAGTCTACTTAGGGCTCTGGACATACTTGCCTGTGATACATAAACTGAGAGTTTGGGTCATGTCTCTCTTCATATAGTCCAGAGAGGTATGTCTCAGGTTATTCACACCAACATGTACTATGACAAAGTCATAATGGCAATTGCTGCTGAGCAAATTGATTGCATGCGTGATTTGACGGATCCTGGCACCTGACAGGCAGCTCACTGTGACCTTCTCTTTGTTCAACTTGGTGAGGGGGACATTTGATTATGAGGTGTTCTTCCTTAGGGGCTTAATAGGATTCTGTTCATGTACCAATATGTGTATGTCTTGCTTGTTGTTATGTGGGAGGACTGATTCTAATTTCATGGTAAAGTTAACATCTCTCACATACTGTATTTGATTGCTTTAGGAGCAAGTGGTTGTCAGTATACATGAGGCAATTGCTGCATTGTCTCAGGATGGCCCTGCCAATCAGTTTGGCTGGAGAAATGGTAGGAAACTGTCTTTCCATTATGGCAAGCATATATTGTAGTGACTAGTGGGGTTGGGCAAGATGGACCAGGATTTGCTTGTGAGACTAACAAGGGTGGCTATTCTGTGGAAGGCTAAGGGTGAAAGACTGCATCAGTGCCTCAGAATGCACAGTTGAGATGCTTGCCTCAGAATGCACAGTTGAGATGCTCGCTGGGTAGCAATGTGCAACTGGAGTGCACACAGAGAGGCAGTGGAGGTAAGGAAGGTTCTGCAGCAGATATCAAGAGAAAATTGTTGTTTCTAAGCATTTCTGTCTATACATGGCAGCACTAAACCCAGTTGTGCGGTGTGCAGCTACAAGGAAATGTGGTGCTTAATTACAAGTGAAGGTAAACAAAAAGACAAACTAGTCAATAAGAGAGCCCAAAACTGAGCCTTATTCCAACAACCCCTAACACAGATGAGCTACACACTTCTGCCACAAGGGTGTAGGACTGCCTTCTTAATGTAGGATGGCTGGTTTTAGTGCTCAATTAATACCAAACAGCCTTGATTCAGCAGATCTGAATCTAGCCTCATGAAATACAGAAACACTAGGAATTCAAAGTGCAGAAAAAACTTGTCGCAGCAACAACAGCAAAGATGAAACAGTAATTAAGCAAAATGCAGTTAAAAAATGCAATGCAAGCTTAAAATATACTTATTTTTGTAGATCACAGTGAATGCCTCTGATTTAATTCAGATTCGTTCCAGGTCTCTGGCTAAGTTCCCAAACTCGGAGCAGCTCTGCCAAACTGAGTGGGAGTATTCCAAATCCTGAGGTGCAAATATAAACCTAAGGCCAGATTCATTAACACCTACACTAAGTATACACTAAGTGTACACCATTCAGTGTAAATAGACAATACAAGCATAATTCCCATAACCACTCACTTCTCATATATTTCCCCATCTCTCTCTGTGTCTTTTATCCCAATTTCTTACAACTTCCTAATGGTAACTGCCTGGCTAAACCTATTGGATTCACACACACACACAGACTACAGGAGGGTTTATAATATATTTCAGCTTTTATGAAGAAATGCTGCCACTAGTCATACTAGTTTGGCACAACAAAGTCACAATCACTGTACAGTGCTAAAATGAGACAACAGTACTTGTAGGTTATGGTATCTATAGTGAAGCAGTTGCTCCCTTCTAAGGGCTGATGGTATGATTCACCCATTTTGTGATTACCCTTATACACCTTAATATGTACCAGCCACAATCATTTGAAATGTAATAAAGAAATTCTGCATTAAAGAAACTTAAGTTAGTACAGTTTAAAATTAAATGCATAAGTAAACATGTCCCTGAACTAAAAATGTAAAATAAAAATGTTTAAACAGACAGCTGTCCCTAGAAAAACAATATCAATCAGCATGTCCTAACACTGTAATATCTGAATGAGACTACATTCTGTCTCTGGGTTACAAATAAGTTATAGACCAAATCCATAGACATGAATTTACTGATGCCTGAAGCAGGCAGGCTCTCTGAACAGAATCTCACAGTTTATTTATTTATTTATTGCATTTGTTTACTGGGATAGTCCAACTGGGCCAGCGGCCCATTTTCAGCGAAGGCCCGGGGGAAAAAGTCCCAAGAAAAAAAAAAAAAAGTATATTTTATTTATTTATTTATTTATTTAACATTTGTTGACCGGGAAAGTCCGACTAGGTTCCACAGATGCTGTTTTCAGCAGAGGCCTGGGGAGAAATGCTCCAGAAGCATGTCTTTATGAACTACAAAAATAGGAAATAGCAATTTACAGAATAAACAGTATATATACAATATAAAGAATTGCCATTATTAACAGGATTAACAAAATTAATGCAATCACAATGTATGCAGAGATTAACAATACAACAATTTTTGTGCAGATACATGCTGTATGCCTCAGCAGTGTAAAACTTAGAAAGAAAAGTGAGAAGGAAAAAAAAGATGTATTAAAAAGAGACTATTAGTAATGTGAAAAATGTAGAGAAAAAAAGTTGAGGAGATCCAATAGGAGGCTAGAGTGAAGGCAAAGTGAAGACAGAGAAAAACATAAAGTTAACCAGGAGAAATACAAGAGCAAAGCCATTTAATAGTTAGATGTTCTTTAAGAAGGCGTTTGAATTTGGTGGTAGTAGGGGCATTTAGGATATGTTGGGGAATGCTGTTCCAAACTTTTGCAACATGATTTACAAATAATCACCAACAGAGTTGAAGCATTTTTTTAGGTTTTAGAAGAAGTTTGCTGGATGACCGGAGGGAACAGGTTGCATTATAAGGCTGGACTAGGTTCATTAGAGTTGGGTAAGCTCCTGGTTGATGTAGGACATTGTGAGCAATAGTGAGTTGACTAAGAGTGAGAAGATTTGGTTTGTAGTTGTTTCAGGGCTATACAGTGGTGGGTTATAATGTGGAGACCAGCAAAGCAAGCAATTTTGTGGAAGATTACCTCTAGCTTGTACAGTTCAGATTTTCTATGATTAGTATAGATGGGGGAGGCATACATTATAGTGGACAGAAGGTATGCTCTGCCTAAGACTTGTCTAGTTGAGGTGGTGAGGAATGTCCAGGACCTATAGAGGTAGCCACATTTGATATGTACCTTTTTTACAGTAATCACTATGTGCTTATCAAATTTTAGAGCACAGTCTATTGTGACACCAAGTAACTTTGCACTGTCAACTGGTTCAATAATAGTGCCATTTGAGGAAAGTATGTGAAGTGGAGAAACAAGAACAGTGGATTTATTTGTGGAGAATATCATTAGCTTTGTTTTGTTAGAGTTTATTATGAGATGTCTTTCTTTGAGGAACAGCTCAATGTCAGAGAAGGCAGTTTGAGTTTTTGATAAGTTTGGTGTGGGAAGGGGATGCACAGATAACAGTGGTATCATCTGCATATTGTATGATTGTATCATGTGTGGATGCTGAGCTAAGATTGTAAAGATGGTGAAGAGCAGAGGCCCAAGAATAGAGCCCTGAGGGACTCCTACAGAAACAGGAAGAAGGGTAGAGGTGTCATCTTTCCAGATAACTGCTCGTTAGCAAACAGATAACTATGAAACCAGGTAATGGAAGTTAGTGAGAGATGATAAATCTTCAAGACGTTTTTGATGGGACACAGTGTCAAATGCTTTAGAAAGGTCCAAGAAAATAGAAAATATGAGGTTATTACAATTTTTATGTTGAGAAATGGTGTCAGTAAAATTTGGGAACTTGTGGTACTATGTTTTGTTCTAAAGCCATGTTGGGTTTTGGGGGGAAGGTTATTTTGTACAAGATAGGACAGTAGTTGATTATGAATGCATGTTTCAAGTATTTTGCTAAGAGGTGACAGTATGGCAATGGGTCTGTAGTTGGATAAATTGGTGGATTGGCCACCCTTGTGTAGAGGAATAACATGGGAGATTTTCCATAGTGTAGGTACATATTGTTCAATAATGGAGTGATTAATATGTACTGAAACTGGATATGAAATGGAGTCGGCTGCCATTTTAAGAAATTCACTTGGAAGTTTATCTACTGCAAGTCTGGTGGGTTTCAGTTGAAGAAGGAGTTTCTTGATATATGAGGTCTGAATGGGCTGAAATGAGAAAGCTACAGATTCACGGGCAGTGGATTTTGAGTAAGGTTAGAGGGGTATGGGTGCTGCCGTTTACTAATGACGGGATGGAGTTGATGAAATGAGAGTTGTACTGTGCAGAGATGCTTATATTGGGAATTAGGTTGGTTGGTTATATATTGTCTTGGATTTAATAGTTGTTTAATGGAATGACAAAACTTCTGGGGGTTATTTTTATGTCTTTGTTGAAGCTGAGTGTAGTAGGATCTTTTGTCAGATCAAGCTTGATTTTTGACTAAGTTACATAATTGTCAGTATCAGAGGAGGGAAACTTGGGTTTTGGAAGTCTTGATAGTATAGCCAAGCCCTGTCTCTTTGTTTCATAATGTTTATGAAGTCTTTAGTTGGCCAATGAGCTGGTGTGGATTTGCAACATGATTTTCTAATAGGGGCTAGTGAATTTAAGATGTTTAGAAATGAGTTGTTAAAGTAGATGACAGCATCATCTAGGGGAGCTGTTTTAAGGGAGACCAATTGTGATATTTTAAGAGGGAGTTGAAGATATCTTTGGGAACATTTTTTGGTATGGATATACTTGTAGATAGTGGTATGTGCTGAGTGAACTTTGTGCCTAATTAGATAGGTGGGGGAATGATCACGAAGGGAATCGGGGAGGCAGCCAGACTGAGTGCATAGGTTAGGGTGATTGGAGAGTATCCAGTCAAGTATGGAATGTTTATTATTGTGCTTGTCAATTTTTGTGGCTGTAGTAATAAGTTGGGAGAAACCAAAGAGGTTAATATGATTTGTTGGATTTGTAGATGTGCATGTAGACCAGTCCACATTAATATCACATAAAATTACAATTTCTTGGTTGTAGGTAATGGAGGCCCAGTTAAGCAAGTTTTCTATTATAAGAGTATTGTTTCCAGGGGAAGATAAACTGCTATGATGATGATGGACTTCTTCATGTTAAGGTGAAGACGTGAGGTTAGTATTTCAGAGTCAGAAGCTAGGGCTGGGCTACTATATAGTTGTTGTAAGTTAAGGTTGTTTATATAGATGATTGCTATGCTACCACCACATTTGTGTGTTCCATCCACTCTATGGATATTATAGCCTTGGGGTAAGAATTCTTCATTTTTGTTAGAGCTTTTAGCCAAGTTTCAGTAATTGTTACAATATCAGGGGAGTACAGTAACATGGCAGCATGAAAGTCAGGAACTTTATTTAGAATACTTCTAAGGTTCATGTTAAGGATTAGCAGGTCAGAGGAGATGCAAGCTAAGGGAGAGGGATTTGGTGAGGCAGTGTTGCGTTGTGGATAGTGTAAGTGAGTATAAGGATTAGTGCCTGGTTTAAGCTGTATGTCACCACTAAGGTGAAGTAGACAGTATCTGAGCAGGAAGGTGAGTGAAGGTTTGATAGTCTGTGGATTTTATGTAGAATGTGCGGGGGTATATGAGTGGAATGGTATTTAAATGTGAACAGTTGGAGTGGTGTGTTATAGAAAAGTTGTGGTGATATGTTGATGTATATAAAAAGGTAAGATATAGGAGGATAGGCAGGTATAGTATGTGTGATAGTACAGAATACATGAAGGTGGTGAAAGGAGGTAAGATGGTAAGTTGTTGTAAGGAGAGTAGAGACACAGTAAATAGTAGCATTTTGATAGCAGGAGTGTAGAGATTGGATATTAGAGATAAGAAGAGTGTGAACAGGGTTGGGAAGAGAAGTATGGTGTATGTGAGACCAGAGAAGGAGTGGTGCTAAGAATACAGAGGATAAGGAGAAAGTAAGTGAGACATGGGAGAGATTAGATGGGAGGTGGGAGGGACAGATTAGCAAATGTTATGATTGGTGGAAAAGTGGAGAATGTGTTGTATGGATTAGAAGAGAGATGTGAATGTGATTGGAGGAGAAAAAAGGAGGGTGTGGTTTAAGTAAGTATAAATCTAGGGTAAGTAGGGGTGGGCGGGAATAAAGAATAAACTCCACCTATGCGAATCAACTCTTAGGGTCTAAACTTGGAAAGAATCGTCCAATTAACTTTAAGAATTTTAGAGGGATGTCCTGAACTGAAGTATACCAGGAAACATTTACTTAGTAGAGCATTTGCCAAATCTGTCCTTTCTGCATAAGGTAAAGAAATCCTAATATTTTACTTTCTATGCGGAAATTTGAAATATAAATCAATTCCCCACAAAATAAATCAAAGTTCTAATCCAAAATAAAGTAACACAGCTATAAACAGGAAATACGCTATTTTAAAATGCACATAATGCAGCTCTTCTTTTCAAGGCACTACTGTATGTTTGCTAAAAATGTAAATTTTATACAGCTTCTTACATTTTACTCTCCTACAGGAGCTTTACTGAAAAATATAATCAAGGTTTATATTGTTTTCTACAGTATTTATCAATGACAGTGGCTATGGGGTTTTGCAGTACTCCTCTCTCTTAACCTCAACATTTTTCTATTTTTTATTTATTTTGTATTCTTCAGCTGAATGGTAACTAGACTTTTTTATGTTGTTGAGTAACTATAATTCATCATGCATATCAATCAAAGTCCTTGCGTTAAGTTATATATAATCACATTTTCTAAGATGTTCTTCTATTTACAGTGGTGGGGGCCGGGACAGAGCTCAAGCAAGGGCTGCACTTCTCCTTTCATGTGACACTCTACTTTTCTGCATTAGCCATGCTGCTCTTGATCACTGACAAGCTTAGTTGCTGGAACAGACATACAGCCAAAGCTGTAACCTCCTTTGCCAGATTCACATGATTGCTTCTCGTCTCTCCTAACTGTAGCGGCTGGGACACACAGGCAGCTATACCTGGGATCCTCCCAGCCGGAGTTATGCTGCTGCTATTTATATCGGCCAGCTGCAGCTGCTGGGACAGGAAGGCACATTGAGCTTGGTCACTCACTAAATGAATCATGCTTCTGCTCACTAGCTCTAACTACAGTTGTTAAGAAAGACCAGTTCAGGCCAGAAAGACAGACTGACTGACTGATAGAGAAGTAAGCAATAATGCACCAGAACTTCTGCTTTGCATTTATTTGATTATTTACTTATGCATTTCTTTGCCTGAGAATTCCTTCAAATATCTTTTGAAAATAATCTGAAGCTGTAAAAGGTTTTCTCGTCAGGAAGTGGTAAAATATTTAAAGAAAGGAAGCTCACATTACTAGCATCGTCTTGCTTAAGTTGAACTTGTGAATTAAAACGTCGGTAAACATCCCTGGTTTGCAATAACATTTTTTTCACTGCTTATCCTTTTCCTCTTAGGAAGTCACGTATTTCATTCATTATTTCACTTTTAAGTTTACAGAAAGTAACGGGTTATGTTTAATAAAGGTTTACTAAGATACCAGTTTCTGCATCTCCCATTGTGTGTGCAGCTTGTTTGTGGTTTATGTGAAAACTGCTACTTTTCTGTACTAGTACTTCCAGATGGAATTTCTGAGATGCATTTTATGTTACTTTGAGTTTTGCCTCCTTGTTTCTAAGAGGGGAAAGGGAATATTTTATTGTAATATTAAGCACCATATCTTAGAGTAGTATCTAGAGTTGTGCGATAATGCAGAGCTCCAGTTCATGTGCTTCATAACACTTTCTGTACAGCTTGAGGTGGGCCATTAAGTGTCAGGCTAATACACATAACTGGTATTCATTGTTTAGTCATGTGTGTGGTTCACTGAAGAGGGTAATGGCAGAAAGGAACTCTAATACAACACCCTGTCAAGGAATATCATTAAGGGATGTTCTGCTTCATTAATTTTTGATTATCCCACAGATCTGCAAGTCACTCTTTCTATTCCACTGAGTTTTTAAAGTGGCAGCAGCTCTTTAGTTTTACAGGGATATGTTTTGTTAGCTCCAATGAGGATAAATGTATGAGTCCAGAAAGGCTGGCAAAAATATATACACCGTTTAACAAGTTTAAGGAGCCATTCCCTCTGATTTTATCACAATGCCTAAATCAATTCCTACCTTCTGTTTTTTAATGTGACATTGACAGAAAACCCTTCTTATGGTTAGGCAGTCCACTGATAACAAAGCTGTAATAAATGGAAGGAGTGCAGGAATGGGATAAGGTTTGTAGTAAGAAACATATAGCCAATGTTAAAAGGTTCACTGATAATAAAGGGAAAAAATAATGTATACTCAGAGGTGCCTACAAAAGGAAAAAAAAAACACCCCTAAGCAGTGGAACTTGAAATAATTATTGATCATAGGATAATCCCTAACACTAGTTACTCATAGCAATTGACAGTGTTTCCTTCACATAGTAGCAACCATAGTTTGGTTAATCATGGTCTCTTACATGATGTCTCATTTCATTTTGTAAATTTTTTAGTGTAATTATTTCATCAATACAATAATCATATTAATAAAATAATGACAAAGTGTTCTGAGGGTGGGAATCATTTTTTTTCTATTTTAAAATAAAAAAAAGAATAATTACAGGAAAATACATTTGTCCTTGTTCATAAGTGTTGAAAGAAATCTTCATCCACAGTGAAAGGGTTTGTAACATTTCTAATTAAGTTCAGTCAAACTCCATATCTCAACCCTTTGTTGTACTTGCCATTTATGGTTCTTTGCTCCATGGAAAATGATAACATTATGCATACAGACCGTATCAATATTTATATCTTTTTTACAGTGGTTGGGGTAGAGTGTTAATAACTAGAAGAAAAACAGTAAGCTCATCTTTATTAAATATTTTAGGTGCAAAGTCAGAATTTGGTTAGTTTGCGGGTTGGAGATGGTGAGGCAGATTGCATGTGAATGCAAGCACAGCTACTTAATCATTGTTAAAGGATCATCAATATGGCTTGCTAGGGGAAAGACAGTACATGAGTATGACAGCAGTAAGATATAACATATTGCTGTGCCATTATTTAATTCAGCCAAAGATCAGATCCAGCAAAAAGTGTTATCTTTGAGGGCGGGTCTACATGTGAAGGCAAATGATTAAATCTAACTAATCACTATTAAAGGAGAAAGGATATGACTTCTCAAGGAGGGATAGGGCATGTGTGTGGGAGAAAAAAATTGTGTAAATTACTGTGTTCATTATTTTTCACATTGAAGTAAATAACTGTGGTCATTATTTTTCCCTTTGATCATAGTCACACATTACATATTTATTAGTAGACAGCTTATGTCATATCTTCACACTCTTAGGAGGTATGCCCTATCTAAGGGAGTATATCCTACTGAGGCAGTATGTGTGATAAGATGATAAAACTAGTATTATACAACGACCCCCCCCATTAATATTCAAAAACGTGCAGGCTGATTGGTCAGCGTGCATGTTGTAAATCAGTTATAGTAATGGAACAAAGGTCCGGTTGCCCAGACTTTTTCCATTACTATAACTCTTTTTTTTTTTTTTTTTAAGCAACGGAGAACGCAAGATCTCTGTTGCTTCATACTGTCTCACTATGTTAAATGAGTTTGACATAGCAAGACAGCTTTAAAAAAAGCAATGGATTCTCCGTTTCTTTTTTTAAAGCTGTCTTGCTATGTCAAACTCCTTTAACATAGCGAGACAGTTTGTAAAAAGCAACGGAGATCTTGCTTTTTTCAAAACTGTCTCGCTATGTTAAATGGGTTTAACATAGTGAGACAGCTTTAAAAAAGCAACAGAGATTCTCCGTTGCTTTTTTAAAGCTGTCTCGCTATGTTAAACCCATTTAACATAGAGAAACAGTTTGTAAAAAGCAACGGAGATCTTGCTTTCTCCGTTGCTTTTGCCCAAAGCTCTGATGTACTGCATAGACATACGCATGCGCCACAGAATACCAGACATCTGCGGAAGGGCAGCAAGGAGGCATTATACAATGCCATTATTTAAGAAAAGTAATTTTTTTTTTCCTTAAATAATGTCATTGTATAATAGCAATAACCCACGCCTGGGTGTGGGTAATGCTGGATTTACCCACGGTTGGCTTTGTCTGGCCACTCGGGCTTCGCCCTCATGACCAAACCACACCAACCATGAGTAAATCCAGCATTACCCACACCCAGGCGTGGGTTATTGCTATATTATACCATGATCCCCCCAAAACGTGCACGCTGATTGGCCAACGTGCGTTGTAATCGAGTTATACTAATGGAAAAGGTCCGTCGCCGGACTTTTTCCATTAGTATAACTTCGTTTAAACACTGTCTCGCTATGGTAAATGGGTTTAACATAGCGAGACAGCTTTAAAATAAGCAACGGAGATCTCCGTTGCTTATTTTAAAGATGTCTTGCTATGTTAAACCCATTTAACATAGCGAGACAGTGTTTTAAAAAAAAGCAACGGAGAAAGCAAGATCTCCATTGCTTTTTTTTAGTGTTTCGCTATGTTAAATGAGTTTAACATAGCGAAACAGTTTTAAAATAAGCAACGGAGATGTCCGTTGCTTATTTTAAAACTGTTTCGCTATGTTAAACTCATTTAACATAGCGAAACACTAAAAAAAAGCAACGGAGATCTTGCTTTCTCTGTTGCTTTTGCTCAACTCTGATGTACTGCGCAGGCGCGCAGTACATCAGAACTGCCGCGGATGCCAGACATCTGCGGAAGGGCAGTAAACAGGCATTATACTATGCCATTATTTAAGAAAAGCAATAGTTTCTTTTCTTAAATAATGTCATGGTATAATAGCAATAACCCACGCCTGGGTGTGGTAATGCTAAATTACCCACAGTTGGCTTTGTTTGGTCCCTCGGGCTTCGCCCTCGGGACCAAACCACGCCAACCGTGGGTAAATTTAGCATTACCCACACCCAGGCGTGGGTTATTGCTATATTCAACTGCGGTACCTCCTTTATCATTCTTATAAGAAAAGTGCAGTCCGGGTCTGAATTGTCTGCAAATAGCTAAAGTTAACATTGAACCTAACACCACTAAGTATTCAATTGCGGTACTACCTTTATCATTCTTATAAGAAAAGCACAGTCCGGGTCTGAACTGTCTGCAAACAGTTAAAGTTAACTTTGAGTATGTGTCTACCTGTTTGAACCAATATTCATTTTTCCCACGCACACACTCCTCTTCCACTTTCTCTCTTATTCCCGTCTGTTAGCAAATAGTATCCATAACTGATCAATGCTGTGTGTTTGTTTATTTAAACTGAGACCACAGTAGCCTAGTGATACAAGGTTATCCTGTTTTTCCACCTGAGAAATGGTTAAGAAATGACTTACAGTTTCAGAGCATTCCTTGGTCAATTATGATTGTTTCTTAAACACAAACTTGGCTTTGCTTTGCCTCATTAGCAGCAGTACAAAAGAACTGCCTGCTCACACCCTTGTTCTCCCCCTTCCCTTCCCTGTTTATTACCTTAAGCCAATCCCAAAGTTAATAAATATTACCTGTAGCAGGCACCATTTTTAAAACTACAACCACCCTTTGTCATTATCATATGTTCATCATCAGTTTACTCTGTTACCTGATTGTTTCCAGCCCCTTCATAAGAGCTTCTAACAGGGTCTCTTAACTCTTTAAGCCCACCAAATTAGCAGCAGACAACCTCCCAAGTGAATACCTACAAATCGCAGCTGATGCTCTGGCTACCCAGTATCCATCTTGGTTAACCAATCTCTGTCAGAAAGTTACGTTCCCACACTGTGGAAAGTATCACATATAATTCCCCTCCACAAAGGCGGCCCCTCCACAGAACTAACCAATTACCACCCCATAGCTATTCTCTCTCCACTCTCCAAAATACTAGAGAGATGCATACACTCTCAGGTCTCAGACTACCTCCTTATTAACAACCTCCTTTCCAATACTCAGCATGGTTTCTGAGCAAACCATAGCACCACCACTGCCTTACTCTCCTTTACTAAAACTATCCTTCAGCATAAAAACAATGGCTATCTCTCCTCTGCTACTTTCCTAGACCTATCTATAAAGCATTTGACATGGCCCCACACAAACAACTCATTTCTGTCCTCAATAACCTATCCTTCTCTCAATTAGTCACCAACTGGTTTCAGAGTTACCTGTCTGACTGCCAATAATCCGTTGTATGGCAGAATGACATATCTCCCCAACTACCTGTCTCCATAGGGGTTCCCCAAGGATCCATCCTTGGACCCCTACTCTTCTTTGTTTTCACCAATAATCTAGCCTCTGCCACCAAACATGGCACACTCATACAATACGCAGATGACTCAACCATCATCTGCTCAGCCCAGTCCCTACCCAAACTGCAAAAAGCCACACAGGAAGCCTTTTCCTCTGTTGAAACTTGATTATCCGATGCCCAATTAATACTCAACCCAAACAAAACTAAACTACTCATCTTCCAACCCACCAAACATACTCAAAACAACTCTCACTTTAACATCACAGCAAAAGACAACACCACTATATACCCAACTGAACACACCAAATTGCTAGGAGTGGAAATAGACAAACTAAAATTTGACATTCACATATCCATGACCATAAAAAAAGTCCATAAAAAACTAGGAGCGTTATACATAAATAAGCAACTTCTCACCAAAGCAGCAAAGATTTCAATAGCAAATTCCCACCTTATCTCCACCCTACGTTATGCCGCTCCAATATATACCAACCTAAGGCAATGCGATCTAAACTAGCTAGAGACCTGCTACAACAAAATCACCAAATTTGCCACAGGGGCATTCTACCGTAGTCACCACTGTCTCTCACTTGCTGAACTGGGCTGGCTTGAACTCCCTCACCTCCTTCAATGGTATCAACTCTCACTCGCCCACAAACTAGTAAACCATCCACTAAATGTCCCATCCCTCCAGAATCTACTCCAACCCTATCGTACCACCAGACCACTAAGATCCAGCAACAAAAATCACTTGCAGATCACTAAAGCCAATAACTCTGCTGGTGAAGCACTATTCTCTTGCACCATGGCCAAATTATGGAACTCCCTCCCACCCACAATTACCTCCGTACCATCATGCACCCACTTCAAAACTTTACTAAAAGCACACATAAAAACATGCTGGCTACTCCCTTGCAACCCCCACTCTAATATCACCCACCCCATCCAACCACTACCTTTCTTTCCACCCCACTAACTACCTTGAATATAACAAGCTCAGATGCTCATAAGCCTAGTACTTATTATACAGCAGGAACTTCTTATTGTAACATTTGTTAATGTCTGTTAGGTACTTCGCAGATAAAGATTCTAGTTGCCTACTGATGTACTATGTTCTTCATCTGTAAATATGTTTGTAATTAATTGCTATGTTAATCAAATTGTTAATCGCTATGTAATCCAATGTAACTACTGTCTGTTTATTTTAACTGTGGAGCTTTTCTCCCCGGGCCACAGCTTAAAATGGACCTACATCCAGTCGGACACTCCCGGTCATCAAATATAAATAAATAAATAAATAAACAACTAGTATTTGTGGTATAGAAAAACACAGCATAGCTACAACTCACAATTTGACTTTCTAGTTGTTACTTTATTATAATTTCACAATATACCTACAGCCAAATTCTTTAGATTCTGTTTTCAACAAACTTGCACATTTTTCTTCTCACTGCAAATACATTTGTTTGCCTCAGAAAGTAGTTTCCAGCTTGTTAAATGTGTATACAAAATGAAAAAGCAAGAACTGTGAACTGACAAGCAAAAATCAAACATTCAGTTGTTCCATTATATTTATATCTGAGAGTAGTACCTAATAGAGTTTACAGCTGCATAACTAACTTTGTCATCAGATTTTTTTTTTTACTGCAAATATCAAGCTAGTTTCAGAGACATAACCCTATGCTGATAAACACAATCAAATAGGCCTCCATGGTAATTAGAATGCACTGGCAACCAATATGCATTATGCTTTATTTCTGTTAGAACAAGTATATAACAAATACATCAGATATAGCAGTTAAATATATGCAATACAATATTTATCCACCAATTATAGCAGCTAACTATAAGAAAGAAAGCAATCAATTTGATATGGTGATTCCACTATATATATATATATATATATATATATATATATATATATATATATATATATATATATATATATATATATATATTCTCAGCTAGAACGTCTTCTCTGTAGAGACATGCGTGAATGGGCATAACTTCGTTGAAGGTTGTGTGTCAGAGCTGGCAACTTGGCACATAAAAATCTATTGCCAATCATTAGCGAACCGGAGTTCCGCTGTGGCGACCCCTAACCGGGAAAAGCCGGAAGACACAACAACAACAACCATTAGAATGTTGGCATACCATTGTACCGCTATGCAGTATTCGAACTACAGATGTTTGAATACTTCATATGTGTGCAGGTTAAATGAGCGAACGTTATATTTGTGAATGGACTGTGCATTTGCAAATATGAAGGGATGTACAGGGATCGCCGCACAGTGCACTTAGGAAAATACATCCCTTTCCTCACTATAATGTGATCTCAGAGTTGGAATATATAGTTGGGGGGTGTGGGGGGCACAGCACCCAACAGGAGGGTGCAGGAGGGCTTGCCTCCCTGCATAAAGAGAGTCGCGGCAAGGGTGGCATTGCTGTTAAGTGCCTAAAATGTCTTATCCAACATTTTTGGCATTAACAGCTGATTCTCGAGATTAGGACGGTTAGGTTATGTGTATTTTCGGTGAATTAGTTCTCTTAAGTACCTTCTTTTGTGACTTTTAAGATTTCAATAGTAAACATATATATATATATATATATATATATATATATATATATATATATATATATATATTTATTGTTTGTCTTTTCAGCTTTTCCCGGTTATGGGTCACCACAGCGGAACTCCAGTCCGCTAATGATTGACAGTCCATTTTTTTTTTTTATGGTGCCGAGTTGCCAGCACAACGCCCAACCTTCAGCGAAGGCACTCCCATTCACACATGTCTTTTGGAGGCCACTCGACCATGGGGAGGACATGCAGTCTCCGCACAGAAGGCACTCCATCCGAGAATCGAACAGGAGAACTATATATATATATATATATATAGATATATATATATATATATATATAGATATAGATATAGATATAATCAGAAAGAAATGTATATCAGAATAGCTGTATGATGCATATACATTTTAATGTATAAATAAATATTACTTAAAAGCTGTAGATGAAATGTTTGTTGTATGTAAAAATACACATTGTAAATAGCAAAATTATTGTAGCTGCACATCAAAGTGTGGCAAATCATGAGTGAATTTATACTTGCTATATATTATGTGTTACACATTTAAAGAAGTAAAACAGTGACCTGTTGTGAGAAATTGCTGCGGAAGGGAATAGGCATATGGCATGTAAATGGAAGACATCGTGGATACACTAACTGTGAATATCTGTACTTAGTTGTTATTAAATCAGAACTCACAACCATGTGTATTTTTCAAAAAAGGTACTGTTTGTCACCTGAAACGTGCCATTACCAAAACTCCCGGCAAACAGTTTTGTGACTAGTTCAGCACTGAGCTGCATTTACATCTTTAACTGTACAATAACAGGCTTAGTTACATTCGGCAGCTGGGTTTCCAACTATATGACTCTAAAACTTTTATACGAGCTGTGGGAAGAGGATTGAGATACTGCACATGTGCTTCCAACTATATGCATCTGAATCTTTGTAAAGAGCTATTAAAAAGGGTTTGAGATACTGCTTCTTATACAAAGACATGCACAGTCATCTCATGGGTCTATATTAGAACACCGAACATTCAAAATGTCGAGTGTTCTAATATCGAAAATACCAAACATCGAACGTTCAGAACAGCAAATTTTTTCCTAGGGAAAAAAATTTGCTGTTCCAAAACACATACACACAACACAAGCACACCAAACAAACAACAATCCACACACATACACCTAAAATCTTACACCTAACCCTACACCAAACTATACACACACCACTAACTATCCACTTACCTTAACCCAAATCCTAATCCTAAGGTCCGTCACTATCGCATACTCACCTCACCCGTGCCCTAACCCTAACTCGCCTAACCTGCCCTAACCCTCATGTCCACACAATCACACACATACCTAACCCACGCCCTAACCCTCTCACCTAACCCACCCTAACCCTCATGTCCACACAATCGCACACATACCTAACCCACGCCCTAACCCTCTCACCTAACCCACCCTAACCCTCATGTCCACACAATCGCACACATACCTAACCCGCACTCAATCGCACACTTACCTGAACCTGACCCGTAACCTTCCAACAGACTGCTGAAAATACTGAAGCAACAGAAACAGACAACCAAATTCTTTCCCTAGGAAGGTATTTGGTTTTCTGCTTCTTCGTTTGCTGAAAATGGGTTGATATTAGAACACTCGACATTTTAAATGTTCGGTGTTCTAATATAGACCCTCATTTCACAGTGATACTTTGGCCATTTCAGGATGGGGATTGCATCACATTTTTAGAATATATCTGTATCGAATTGTCATTACATTAAAAGGAAGCACCATATATTTTTTTCAGAAACTGAGAATTTGTTTGTCATTGAAAGCATGAAATCTCCAAAACTCACAATACTGGGGGGGGGGGGGGGGGGCGCAATGTGGTAGAAGTAAATTCAGGGTGGTGCTGCATTTAACTCTGTAAAGGTATAATGACTGGCTTATGTGCAGTTTGCAAATGGTTGCCCTATTATAATTTTCACAAATCCCTTGGTGAGTGAGGGTGGGGGGGGCTGGCATATGGCTTTTTATACACAGGCACTGGATGGACCAATATTATATGCATTTGACAGTGCAGCTGTGTGATTTTGCTTCTGCTTGATTTACATTATGGAAGAGTATCTGACTTCCCTTTAGAGACAGTAAATATCTATGACATACCTGTATTAAGTTGTCATTATATCAGAAA